>NC_057800.1:307028981-307296646 GCF_018294505.1 Triticum aestivum
CGGCGGCGGCGGTTGAGTAGGGGAATCGAGGGTGCGGGGGGTCGGCGGCGGCGGCCGGTGGACCGGGGGGTGCTCGGCGGCGAGGGGGACCGGATCTGGTGAGGTGGGATAGCGATCGAGATGGAGGGGGATCGAGATCGAGTGTCCATGAAATTTAAAAATATTCATGATAGTTCAAAAAGTGCCCATGAAATACAATCGAGAAATGAAGGCTACGATTTAAATACAATCGATCTTAGCTAGCTATCTGTTCACAATCTTCTTGCCCTTCTTTTTCGCAAATGGAGTTCTTCTGTGGAACGGACGTCCTTTAGGTAGGGTGGTCCTGCTTCTTCTTGTGGTGTATGCTGCTACTTCATCATCGTCATCATGTTCGATCCTCGGGTCGCCATACTTGTCGAAGTCTTGCTCATTGGCTACTCCATCCATTCCGATGATCTCCCTTTTGCCTCTCCTCATGACAACACGACTGGGCTTTGACGGGTCGGTAATGAAGAAGCATTGGTCCACTTGGGAAGCCAGTACCCATGGCTCATTTTTCACTGTGACGTTTGCGCCCGCGGTCTTGGATTTGGCTTCGGGTATAACCATGGTGGTGAAATACCGGTCTTCTTTTAGGACGCTCTTCGCCCATCTGACACGGAACATCGGGACCTTCTGTCCAGCGTAGCTCAGCTCCCAGATCTCCTCGATCCTTCCGTAGTATCTGTCCTTGCGTTACCGGTGTAGGATTCCATCGTTACCCCGGAGTTCTGATAACCATCGCTCTTCATGTCCTTGGCCTCGGTGTAAAATGTGTAGCCGTTGATATCGTACGCCTCATAGGTCATCAGGTTGTGCTCGACGCCCTGTGACAAGGCGAATATGAGTTGTTCTTCCGCGGAAGAATCCTCATGTAAAGGGTACGACAGAAGCTTCTGCTTGAACCAACGCGTGAAACATGAGTTGTGCTCTTTGAGTATATCTCCGTCCGTCCTCTGTTGGCCTCGGTCATTGTACGTCTTCTTAATAAAGGTTTTGTGCTCTACCACCCAAGGATCGACCACGTCTATGTGTTGTAGCGCGACTAGGTTTGCTCTTTCAAAGTCGGCGAGTCGACCCTCGAAGTCGACATGCATTTCGCGGCGACCCTCACGGTGACCCCATCCAGCGAGCCTGCCGAGGTGCCTGTTGACGGGCAGACCAACGGGGTTCTCGATGCCTAGATAATTCGTGCAGTAGGAGATGCACTCTTCGGTCAAAAAGCCCCTGACTATGCTTCCCTCTGGACGTGACATGTTGCGAACGTATCCTTTGATGACACCATTAATCCTTTCGAACGGCATCATGCTGTGCAGGAACGTCGGCCCGAGTTGGATGATATCGTCCACGATATGGACCAGTAGATGCACCATAACGTCGAAGAATGCGGGCGGGAAGTACATCTCAAGCTCTCATAGTATCACCACGATCTCTTCCTGTAGCCTTCTGAGTTGCCTCACGCCAACAGACTTTCGAGAGATGACGTCGAAAAAGTTGCATAGGCCAAATAGGGTTTCACGGACGTGCGCGTCCATGATCCCATGGATTGCAACTGGAAGTATCTGCGTCATCAACACTTGACAGTCGTGAGACTTCATCCCGCTGAACTTCTGCTTCGCTGGGTCTAGGTATCTGCTTATCTTCCCCGTGTAACCGTAAGGAAGTTTTACTCCTACGAGGCAGGTGAAAAACTGCTCGATCTCCTCCTGACTTAGAGTGAAGCACGCGGGAGGGTAGTCATTTCCGGTCTTCTTGGCCTTTTTGCCTTTGCGACGACTTTCCGTGTCCTGCTTCGCCTCATCATCATCATCATCATCATCATCATATATAGCGTGAAGCTCCTGCATGAAGCCCATTGATTTCAAGTCTGCCCTTGCTTTCGGCCCATCTTTGGTCCTCTCTGGCATGTTGAGCAGGGTACCAAGCAGACTCTCGCACACATTCTTCGTGGTATGCATGACATCAAGGCTGTGAGGCACACGGTGGATCTTCCAGTACGGCAAGTCCCAAAAAATAGACCTCGTTTTCCATGCCTTCAGCAGCGGCTCTGGCGCCTTTCGCTTCTTTCTCGGCTCTGGCGCCTTTTGCTTCTTTCCCAGCAGTGGGCAGTCTTTCCAATTTTTCAACAGCTCATCCATTTCCTCGCCGCTCCTCGTACGCGGGTGTCCTCGGGGTTCGGTTTCACCATCGAATAGATCCTTGCGTTTTCTCCACGGGTCATCGTCGCGAAGCCACCTTCGATGTCCCATGAACACGGTTTTCGAAGACCCAGGATCTCTATCTAGCTGGCGATACGTTGTGTCATCCATGCACCTGACACATCCAGAAAATCCGTGGACCACCTGCCCCGCGACATATCCGTAACCGAGATAGTCGTGCACCGTCTTGAGCAGCGCGGCTCTCATAGGGAAATATTCTTTCTCTGCGGCGTCCCACGTATTGGCTGGCGTTTTCCACAGTGTGTCAAGCTCCTCTTTCAGCAGCCCCAGATACAGATTGATGTCGTTCCCTGGTTGTTTCGGTCCTTCAATTAGCATACTCATGTGAATGTACTTCCTCTTCATGCACAACCAGGGGGAAGGTTGTACATCCACACAAACACAGGCCAGGTGCTATGTGTGCTTCTCTGGCTGCCAAACGGATTGACTCCATCGGTGCTCGCGCCCAGCACGATGTTCCTTGGATCGTTCCCAAATTCTAAGTCTTCGAAGTTCAACGCTTGCCACTAGCTCGCATCCTTAGGGTGACTCAGCATCTTGTCTTTTTTATCTATCTCCGGATCATTTGCGTCATCTTCTCGCTTCTTCTCCTCCCTATCCGCGTGCCAACGTAGGAGCTTTGCTACCTTAGGGTCCGCGAAATACCGCTGCAGACGAGGAGTGATCGGAAAGTACCACACCACTTTTCAAGGAGCTTTCTTCCTCTTCTTGTATCGAGTGACGCCGCACACCGGACATATGGTAGACTCCGCGTGCTCGTCCCGATAAATGATGCAATTGTTCATGCACACTTGGTATATCACGTGCGGTAAATCCAGAGGACACACGATTTTCTTCGCCTCCTCCAAACTGGTCGGGCACTTGTTCCCCTTGGGAAGACGTTCATGCCAGAATGACATGTTCTCGTCAAAGCATGCGTCGGTCATTTTGTGTTTTACCTTCATCTCCAGAGCCATGAGCGTTACTTTTAGGCGGGTATCCTCGGGCTTGCATCCTTCATACAATGGAGTAACCGCGTCTAACTCAAGTTGATCCATCTTGGCTTTCTCTCAGGCGGCAGCTCTTGCATTATCCGTCTGCTTGAGAAGCAGCTCTTGAATATGAGGGTCCTGCACCCAGCCCATCGATGGTCCAGCGTCGTCTGCTCCGCCGGCATCATCATCTTCATGATCATGCTCGTCGTCTGCTCCGGCATCTTCCTCATCATCATGTCCTGCATCTTCTACATGATGACTGTGTACAGCATCACCGTCGTGATCATCTCCTGGGGATTCTTCGTCTTCTCGCCCTCCCGAGCCGCGGTGGTTGTCTTGCTGCCCTTCCTCATTTCTTGCCCGATCCCCATGGACGACTTCGTAGTCATCTTCATCACCTTGCCACCGATAGCCATCCATGAAACCACGCAAGAGCAGGTGGTCCCGCACCTGCCCGGATTCCGGTTCCGCAATAAGGCTCTTCAGCTTGCATCTTTGACACGGACATCTTATCTCCGTCTCGTTCTTTTGAAGCATCTCGGCCTTCGCGGACCTCAAAAACCTATTGACGATGCCTTCGGTCATCATGCGGACCATGGTCGCCTGCGGGGTAGAGCAAAACAATATTTTAGAACCAAGAAAATTTTTGGCATGACTTTCCCTAAAAATAGGACCAAAAAGAATGCTTAATGCCAAAATTCTCGCCGAAACGGAAATGAATCAACATTCCGGCAAAATATTGGCAACTATCGCATTTCAAATACCGGTACACCTCCAAACACAAACACATATGCAACACCACAAACATATGCAACACCACGAACATACATAGATCTGGCTAGGGCATAAAAAGTGCATGTGCACATTGTTGTAGGGAGAACAACATAAATATAGCTTCCCCCCTTACTTACCTATCAAAACAAGGTAATTTAACCACTTAAATTGAATGAATCTATGGTGGAAATGAGGTGAAAAAGAGGAGGCACCCGAGACAAGAAGGAGGTGGAGAGAATGAAGTGGGGAGAAAGTGAGTGTGGGTAGGAGAGGCTGTCCAAAATATCTTGTTGCTGCCCACTTACTAATGGCGCACCAACTCTAAATGCGCCATTAGTAATCCAGGTTACTAATGGCGCACCTTCTGGTGGTGCGCCATTAGTAGTTTTGCAAAAAAAACATACTAATGGCGCACTGTCCCACAGTGCGCCATTACTAGTTTAAACTAGTAATGGCGCACGGTGGAACAATGCGCCATTAGTAGTTTTGCAAAAAAGGGAATAAAAAATATAATAAAAAAACAACATTAGTGGCGCACTTTCCGGCAGGTGCGCCATTACTAGTTACAACTAGTAATGGCGCACTGTGTCTGGATGCGCCATTAGTATGTTTGGACAGGCGCACTAGTTAAAAAAAATTTGATACTAATGGCACACCCTGGACCAGGTGCGCCATTAGTAGTTTCAACTCTAATGGCGTATCAGAATGTGGTGCGCCATTAGTATATACTAATGGCGCACCGCTTGTCTGGTGCGCCATTAGTGTCAATCCCATCTATAGCCCTTTTTCTAGTAGTGCATGAGTCATCTTGAGCAATTGGCGTCAATGGACGACCAATGCTAATAAGTTCACTGCTCGTGGGAGTAGGCGATGTTATCGACTGGGGCTCGAGTTGAGGAAGGACTTCATCATCATGTACATTGTCTTCACGACCAATGTATTTAGCTGCTTTGGGATCAATAGCTAGAATTTCTTCACTTTCTGGAGCCTCTGTGGAAGCAGGCTCATGAATCATGTTACACCTACGATGCGGCTATATCTCCCATGTGTCGGGGCACGACTTAGAGGCATAGCCGCATGGTAGGTTTATCGCAAGAGGGGTAATCTTAACACAATCCCATGTACCGAATAGAAAGGGATAAAGAGTTGGCTTACAATCGCCACTTCACACAATACATAATAATCCATACATCATCCAAGGTACAAACAAAGGTCCGACTACAGAACCAAAATAAAGAAAGACCACCCCAAATGCTAGATCCCCGATCGTCCCAACTGGGCTCCACTACTGATCAACCAGAAAAGACACAAAACAACGATGAAGATCTTCATCGAGCTCCCACTTGAGCTTAGTTGCGTCACCTGCACTGGTATCATCGGCACCTACAAACTGTTTGGATGTATCTGTGACTCACGAGGACTTAGCAATCTCACATCCGCGAGATCAAGACTATTTAAGCTCATGGGTAGGAAAGGGTAGTGAGGTGGAGCTGCAGCAAGCACTAGCATATATGGTGGCTAACTTACGCAAAAGAGAGCGAGCATAGAAGCAAAGCACGGTCGAGAAGCTATAAGCGATCAAGAAGTGATCCTGAAGCTACTTACGTTCAAGCATAACACAAGAACCGTGTTCACTTCCCGGACTTCGCCGGAAAGAGACCATCACGGCTACACACGCGGTTGATGCATTTTAATTAAGTTAAGTGTCAAGTTCTGTACAACCGGATATTAACAAATTCCCATCTGCCCATAACCACAGGCACGGCTTTCGAAAGTTCAAACCCTACAGGGGTGTACCCACTTAGCGCATCACAAGCTCTTACAGTCAACGAAGGATATTCGTTCTCCCAGGAAGACCTGATCAGACTCAGAATCCCGGTTACAAGACATTTCGACAATGGTAATACAAGACCAGCAAAGTCGCCCGGATGTGCCGACAAATCCCGATAGGAGCTGCACATATCTCATTCTCAGGGCACACCGGATGAGCCAGACGTCGGGTTGGCATAGACCCTGGTTTCCCAGGGGGCGCCGGACATCACTCAGGTTGGACTAACACTTAGAGAAGCACTGGCCCATGGGGTTAAAATAAAGATGACCCTTGAGCTCCAGAAACCCAAGGGAAAAGGCTAGGTGAGGCAAATGTAAAACCAAGGTTGGGCCTTGCTGGAGGAGTTTTATTCGAAGCGAACTGTAAAGCGGTCCCCATAACACCCAACCGTGTAAGGAACGCAAAATCAAGGAACATAACACCGGTATGACGGAAACTAGGGTGGCAAGAGTGGAACAAAACACCAGGCATAAGGCCGAGCCTTCCACCCTTTACCAAGTATATAGATGCATTAATTAAAATAAGAGATATTGTGATATCCCAACATATCCATGTCCCAACATGGAACAAACTTCAGCTTCACCTACAACTAACAACGCTATAAGAGGGGCTGAGCAAAAGCGGTAACATAGCCAAACAACGGTTTGCTAGGAAAGGTGGGTTAGAGGCTTGACATGGCAATATGGGAGGCATGATAGAGCAAGTGGTAGGTAGCGCGACATAGCAATAGAGCAAGCAAATAGCAAAGCAAAGATAGAAGTGATTTCGAGGGTATGATCATCTTGCCTGAGATCCCACACGAAAGAAGAACGACTCGATGAAGAAGACAAACGGACGTAGTCGAACGGATCCTCACAAACGCAATGTTATTGGAACTTACCCGAAGAAGCAACACCCAAAAGAAGCAAACAACATAGTAAACAACCATCACATCAACATGGCATGATGCACAACCAAGTATGATGCATGTCCGGTTTAATGAAGCATGGCATGGCATAGTGCACAAGCAATCCTACAAATTAAGTGGAGCTCAATATGCAACTCTATTGCATATTGACGAAACACCACATGACTTATTTAGTTCTCTCCCGTTTAAACTACTCAACAAAATTAAATGTTGTGTAAATATGGCAAGAGGTGGAGCATAAGTAAACTAAACATTTAGGCAAGTTTAAATGAGGCCAGAAATAACAAACAACAATTCCGATAAATCCTCATGTGCATTTAGCAATTTAATGCAAACAACAATTTTAAACATTCTTGATGTTGTTACCATGATGCGGATGACATGTGCAAGTTTTATGCAATTTTTATTAAAAGTTGACATGAGCATATTATGAAGCATTTGTCACCATGGTGGAAAGAAAGGGTGCCACGGCGATGAATCCGAAAATGATGCCACGACACCATATCGGTTCTGGTAGCTCACGGAGATACCGGTGCAAAGGAAGTGTGACGGGAGCGTGTCATGCACGGATGGTGGGGTGATCCCGGATACCGAGTTCCCACGGGTCAAAGACGGTGCCAAGCGAGAGGAAACAACTAACGTTCACGGGAGGATACAACATCCAAACATGCATCTCATACAACACATGCATTCGTTCATGGACGGTCGTCTCGAGGTTATACGTTCGAAGCGTGCAATCGGGATGGTTCTCGTTCGGTGCAAAGTAGAGGAAGTAGACGTTCTCGGGACGTACGTAGTGGAAGTAGTTGTTCTTGTTTCGTAGTTGTACACACTCTGTAGGTGTTCGGGGTCACAACGAGGAACTTGCCGTTCGTTGGGCCTTCGAGGGTCGACGGTAGTGGTGCTCGGTCTTTTCGAAGAGGTACTTCGCGACAGTAATGGTACGCGTTTAGTAGCCATTCGGGTCATCGTTAGAGGAGCTTGACGGATTTGAATCCCTTCGAGGTTGTCATGGTACTTGGGGTCTTCGGACTTGCCGGTCTCGACGAAACGAAGGGGTACTTGGCGATCGAGCGACGTCATGGTACTTGGGGGTAGTGGTACTTGACGCGTCCCGGATATGTAGTCGTACACGATGTTACATGTAGCCGAACTTGAGGTGGTCTTGGCTTTGGACTTGCAGCGTTGGAATGAAACATGGAGAGGTTCAGCTGCTCCCCCACGTTCATGATGGAAACGAAACTCGGGCAGGAAGTCAAAGCAAAAAAATCAGGGGCACGGCGGCTGCTTGTACAGGGGAAGGGCACGGCCCACGCGCCGGGCGAGCGATCCATGGAGGCGTTGCAGGTGCGCCAGGCTCGGTCGCTCGTTCCCGAGCAGAACAGCAATAGCGGGCGGCGCTGGGTACTCGAGACGGCAGTGCTGGGACTCTGGTGACATGGAGAAATGATGGGGAAGGGTGGAACCGGTCTGTGGGCGTCGGGTCTGGCCGGAGATGGGTGAGGACGGCGAGGGGCGGCACGAATCCGAGCGCAGGATCGACGGGGTGGCGGTGGGAGTTGGCAGGGCACCGGGGTTCTCTGCCGCTGGTGACCAGTGAGGAGTAGCACGGGCGGTGCGATGATGTAGACGGAGCCGACAGGGTCGAGTGGACGCGCGCACGGCCATGGTCGCGGGATTCGGAGGCTCACGCTGGAGGAGAAGGCCATGGCAGAGGAGGGTCTTGCACGCGGGAGGGAGCTGCAAGTCGGCGCTGGAGGGAGCAGCACGGAGAAGAAACGAAGGCAGCGACTGCCATGGACAGCCTCCGACGACGACCAAGGAACCGGCGGCGTGACTGGAGACGGGCCATGAGGGTCGAGCTCGGCGCGCGGGAAGAAAAAGGAGAGGTCGAGGGAGACTGGGGCATTGGGCAGCGGCGCTCGACGGAGGGGGATGGGGATCGGGCGAAGGAGCTCCTCTCCCTCGGCTCGATGCGTGCGGGCGTGCGTTTGGCGGCAGCGTTGGGAGGGAACGAGGGAGAGAGGTGGAGATCGAGAGAGGAGGCTCGAGAACAGGCTCGGGAGAGGCTAGGGTTCGGTCGGGCCTTGACCTTGGGCCGAATGGGCCGGCCTAGCTACAGGTTGCAGCTGGCGCAGCAGTAGGGAGGCCCAGCTAGCTTATGGGCTCTCTTCTTCCTCTCTTACACTTTTCAAAACAGCAGAAAAAGAGAAAGAAAAGGGAAGAAAATAAAAGGGTAGAGAAAGAGTTTGGGCACGAGGATAATTTCCCCGGACTAACAAAAATGCGCAAGATCCATGAATAAAAGTAGTGGACATGATTGCAAGAATTAAATTCAAAGTCATTTGAATTTAATTCAAAGGTTTGAACAAGGACTAGGAATTAGAAGTGTCCAAAAATGTTAAGATTCTCGGAGGAGCCTCGATAAATGGAGATGGAATTGCCGGCAATGTTTCGGGATGAACTCGAAGTAGAAAAAAGGCATGGGGTTATTTTTGCATGTGTGTTGTGATAAATTCCAAATTAAAGGAATATTTGATATAGATCCCAAATATTGGGAGGATAAGTTATAAAGAGAATCACCATGTGAATTCCCTCGGTTTAAATGGATCGAAGATCCATACAATTTTATTGGATGAGTTATAAGAAGAGGTGCAAGATGACATGATGCAATGCACATGATGCAAAAACGAAAGCAACGAACCAAACAAATCACACGAGGAATCTCAGAACCCATGGAAGGCATCTAAAGTTCCGGTCTTGGGGCATTACAACACTCCACCATTACAAGAGGATCTCGTCCCGAGATATAGGATGGCACCAGGAAGAAATGGAAGAGGAGAGGTAAGACAAAGTTGCTTCTTTGACAAACGAGTGGAGCCAAGGAATCTTGAGGTTAAACAATTGGAAACAAGAATACAACAGATATGAACGAATTTGAAAACACTCCGTTAGGAAAGAGGAACAAGGAACATTACTAGAACCTTGTAGGTTGAAAAAACATAAGAAAAAGGGTTGCAATGGACAAGAAGTACATGCAAGCACTCCGTTTGAAACGAGATGTACAAGGAACGATAAGGAACAATTACGACAACACTCTGGTTGGAAATGGAAGGTAAAGAATATGAGCTTGGCAAAATGAAAGCACTTGGATGAGACTCCGGTTAGAAGAGGAATGATAGACACATCACTCCGGTTAAAATAAGATAGAGAAGGAATAAGAATGACATAATTTGGGCAGCACTCCGATTGTAAATGGAAGGAGTTAGAATCATGAACTTGACAAGATGAGAGGGTAATTGAAAAGAGGACACGACACTCCGGTTGAATGGATAAGCAAAGGAAAGAACATGATCTTGACAAAACAAGATGATGGGTCGAAGAGAGCAACATCACAATGCCTCCGGAAGAAAGAATAGAAGATAGCTCATTCAAATAAAAGAATGTAGAAGAAAATGCCAACTTCTGCCACCAATGAGCTTGGAGAGCACCCGTCCAAGAAGGTTATAACGGAATTGTTGGAAAACCAACAACGAAACGAATAAGCTTATAGTGGGCTTATGAAAAACTTATTCTCGTACAATAAATAGCAACAATCCTTAGGGGAAGCTTTAGGTGAAATATAACCCAAGATAACTCCAATGAAGGGATTGATGGGTTGAAAACATGTCTTGAATGAACTGAAAATGATGGATTTAAGATATGTCATTCCGGACAACTTGTGAATCATGAAACACCAAGCAATTGTCAAAATGACGTAACACCACCTCCAAAGATAAGGTAGAACGAATTGCACTTCAGAATGCAAGATGAATAAAACTTGAGCTCCTTTGAAAAGAATCTCGATGAACACTTCGATAAGGAATTAAATCCTTGATGAACCACCACGTAGAACCTCCATGAAGAACTCTGGTAAGAAAAAATGAACAAATGGACTCAAGAATTTTGATGAACCTCCGGAATACGGAATTAGTCATTTCGGTGAAACAAGAATAAGAATTATGTTATGCGTATCCTTCACCAATTTATATTGATGATAAGCAACGGATTTGGCACACTACTTATTCTCGTAAATAGGATAGACATAGCGCATACTTGAGAAAGGTCTTCAACGAATCACCGGTAGGAATGGAAGAACAAATGAATGTATATGATAAGGAAGGAAGAGGAACTCTTGAACGAATCACCGTAAGAATTGAACAAGAAAGTAGCAAAAGCACAATTCACCGGGAAGAATTGGAAAATGAACGAAGATAATTGAGGGAATTTGATACATGAGAACTAATAAATCACGAACTGATTAGAGAACATTTGAATGATGCACCAGTGAGATTTGGAGAACGAAAGATGAAAGCTGGAGTGAATAATATTTGAAAAGATGGCCTTCAGAGGAAAGAAATGGAAACAACTCATGAAATGCTCCGGATGGGTGAAAAGAATTCTCACAATAAAAAACAATTATGAGAGGATGGCCTCAAACTAGAACCACGAATCTTGAAGAGAATAGAGCAAGATTTAAAAGAAACTCTTCTTCGGTCTTCAAATGTTGAGAATGACGACGAGAAACTCCATCATGAATTGTTGAGGCACTCCGGAATGAAAATTAGAAAGATTGAACGAACGACGAAAAGAACTTGAAAGATCTTGGAGAAAGACATTTGACTCTTGATAACTCATTCTTACGTCAAACTTTGAAATGAATTTGAGAATAACTCCGGAAATAATTAGAAAAGTCAGGTAAGATCCTAGGAAAATCCAGTGGGTTAGGGCCCACTCAAAGAAAAGCACCGTTGAAATGATTTACAAGAGAGATAACACCGGTTGAATTAAATGGCTCAAAAGAGATAACAACGTCGAGATATCTTGAGTGGATTGATAATGGAGACACAAATCTTATGAGATATCTTCAGCACTCCGGAAAAATTGAATAGCGATAAGTGGATGATTAAGAGGTGCACCAGCATGAGAAAGCATTGGACAAATGAAAGGACTATGCTCAACACCAAAGCTTGAATTGAATCCACCAGAAAAGAAAAAGAACGAAGAATGATAACTTGAAGCTCCGTTAGTATCTTCTTGAGAATCACCGGATAAGAACATTGATGGAAAGGAATGGAGAGTCTTCACATGAATAAAATTGATACTTGATTAAGAAATATGAGTCCTTGAAGAAAAAGGGTGGGAGGGCGGGAAAACAAAGGCAACTTGGAGACGGATGAAACAAACACCGTTGAGGAAAAACTAAGATTGGATCTTGCGAATGGGAAAAATGATATGATCATCTTGAAGAGAAACACGCCGGTTGAAAAGGATTGACATGAAAATCTCGATTATCATGAGGGATTAGTATTCACATAGAAATGTGAGAACACCGCTTAAGAAAAAGGTATGGAATCAACACTTGACATTGAAGCACCTCGAATACCACAACTGAAAACAAAACAAAGAATCGGCTTGCAAAATAAGCTAGAAACAAACATATGATAGATCCCATATCTTATCATGTGTCTGTTGGAAAGGTATCCTACGAGATACTTGAATTCCCACTTATAAACTCCTGAAACTTTCTGGTTATGCAATCAGGTGTTGGGGATACAGGGGAAGCATAATATCTCACCCAAACTAACAATTCCTACATCCAGCTGTATCCATCCTTCAACACCTAACCAAGAAACCTTCGGAAATCGTGTACCTCAACCTTCGAAAAGCATCTGTTATACGATTTATGGCGATACTCCCGAAATCCCGCCCCAGTACTGGGTGGCGTCGAGGTTATCTCACCAACAACTGCATAAAAAATATTTTCAATGTCGGCGAACTCAGGTATTCCAGAACTGCAACGATAAAACTGTGACAACAACACCTCGGTGCTCAACTCCCCGGGACACTGCCACAACCCCTAAATGTCAGGAGGCACCAAAAACAATGTTCTCGTCACAAAACCATCAGAACGATTCCAAGATACCCGTGTGATCCTACAAAAAATTCGTGAAATTTGAGGAGAGAAGAGTCAAAACTCTATGTCAGGAGGCCTCACTAGAGCGACGAAGGGACTGAGGAGTAAAAAGAATCCTACTCTCCAATATATATAATCCTAAGACTCAAAACATTTTGTTCTAGAATCAACAACATGAGCGATTCGATCAAGCAGAGGGTCCTAAGTCGGGGATGGCTCTGATTACCAACTTGTTACACCCACGATGCGGCTATATCTCCGACGTGTCGGGGCACGACTTAAAGGCATAGCCGCATGGTAGGTTTGTCGCAAGAGGGGTAATCTTCACGCAATACCATGTACTGAATAGAAAGGGATAAAGAGTTGGCTTACAATCGCCACTTCAGACAATACATAATAACCCATACATCATCCAAGGTACAATCAAAGGTCTGACTACGGAACGAAAATAAAGAAATACCACCCAAAATGCTAGATCCCCAATCGTCCCAACTGGGCTCCACTACTGATCAACCGGAAAAGACACAAAACAACAAACCAGATCTTCATCGAGCTCCCACTTGAGCTCAGTTGTGTCACCTGCACTGGTATCATCGGCACCTGCAAACTGTTTGGAAGTATCTGTGAGTCACGAGGACTCAGAAATCTCACACCCGCGAGATCAAGACTATTTAAGCTTATTGGTAGGAAAGGGTAGTGAGGTGGAGCTACAGCTAGTACTAGCATATATGGTGGCTAACTTACGCAAAAGAGAGTAAGAAGAGAAGAAAAGCATAGTTGAGAAGCTATAAGTGATCAAGAAGTGATCCTGAAGCTACTTACGTTCAAGCATAACACAAGAACCGTGTTCAGTTCCCGGACTCCTTCGAAAAGATACCATCACGGCTACACATGCGGTTGATGCATTTCAATTAAGTTAAGTGTCAAGTTCTCTACAACCAGATATTAACAAATTGATGAGGACATCAATACCATTGGTACACCCACAACCCCTGCTGCAATACATACTGGACCAATTACTAGAGCTCGCGCACGCCAATTAAATTATCAGGTACTTTTGTTTCTTGGTAATGATTCTAATGTTCATGAGAATATGATGCTGCCTAAATTGGATACATTTGTTTTGGTTACAAATGAAGGGCTTGGCACGGATAAGAGGGATGAACACTGGAGCAAGACCAAGCATGGAGATTATGGCATGTGCAAGGGGATCAAGAACGGAGTTACAAGTGATGATTTCAGGACTTTGAAGCCACCATAAGGAGTGCGTGAAGCCTTGGATGAAATATACAAGATGCCAATTCATAAATTTCGTCCAGAGGCTATTCTAGGTGCTGCGTCACCTTATTATTGGGCCAGGCTCATGTATTTTCGAAATACTTAAGTATAGGCAGTTTTTAGAGTCCATATTTGTGGGGAAACAAGAGTTAGGGTTGATTTCAGACCCCTCCTCCAAGGGCCACGAAATTCCCCCTATTCTTCCATATATACACCCCTTAGGGCGTTGTTTAGACGTTGGTTTTTGCTTAGACTAAAAGTTCGCCATAGCTGCAACTTCGCGTACTTCGTTTGTGTCCAACGACCAGACCAAGACGTCACATTCCCCCACCTTTGATCGATAAAGCTTTCTTCTTATATTCGCAATATCCAGATTGCAATCTTAGTTTCTTGCTTGTTCTTCGTTTGCCTACAGGAAATAGACCTTCGTAGTCAGGTTGATCGTGCTCCGGCGTGGTCAATAAGCTCTCGGAGTTGGTTTAGCGATTGCTAAGGCGCAATGTCCTCGCACGTTCGTAGTCGGAACGTCAAAGTCGACTTCCTCCAAAATGATAGCCACCTTCTCATCGAAAGATGGGACACCTTTGCCCCTATCAAGTGGTATCAGATCTCCAGGTTGCTCGGTGAGATTTTACAGTTTTTCGTAGTTTAGATCGAGTCTGTTCTTCATACCTATAGTCCATGAAAAGGCCAAAAAAATAGGGTTAGTTCATCATATCCGAACTAGTCTGAGCCTTTGCATAGTCTTTTTAGTATTTTGCTTTGTTGGATTTGCGGTTGCATCGTCGTGTCTAGTTGCTGGTCAGTCTAGCCTTTTAGAGTTTCGAGTTCTGGTCATAACTTGTCACGCCGCTGCACCATCGACATCGTTCCAACCATATACAACCACCACCAACATATTCCTTACCGTTGCCATATACATCCACCTGTCCACCACCAATCTGAGTCCACATATACATCCGCCTGTCCACCACCAATCCGAGTCCACATATACATCTGTCTGTCCACCACTAATCCGAGTCCACATATACATCTTCTTGTCCACCACCAATCCGAGTCCACATATACATTTGCCTGTCCACCACCAATCCGAGTTCTTTTCATATTAGGTTTGTTTTTGAGATCCATCTAGTTTTCGTTTTGTGTTTCCTTGCCTGAGTAGGTCTCGGAAAAAAGAGTCTGGAGACCCCCGGGCAGTTTTTAGGCCAAAATTTTGGCGACTAAAAATATTTTTCCCTATCCTATTTTTAGGTCCCACGGAGCGTTTTGACACACTCGCCACCATAGTGATTTTTTGTCGCATTTTTTCGTCGTCGCTGCCCTGATTTCCGAAAAACAAAAGTAAAAAAAAAATTGTGCCCATCCTGTCAGTTTGACGAGGGAAGAGTTTTGAGACACTGCCATTATAGTGAAATTTCACAAAAAAAGAGGAGCGCAAAAAAAGAGGAGCGCCAAAAAAATAGAGCGAAAAAAATTCCAGAGTGTGCTTTTCCCTTGTTTACGTGCAGCGTCGTGATTTTGTTAGTGTTCTAGGCTCGCGTCTCTAGCACGGTCTAGCCTAGGACCAACACAGTACCGTCGTTGAGCATTTATTCAACTTTGCATCTCTGAATTGATTATTGCTGACCCTTTTTGCTACCATATTATAAGCCTTCCCAGCTCCACATACATCTACGTCGTGCGTTTGACTCTCCTTGGTAATCGCTATATCCATGCTTTGAGAGTTTTGACTACGACGGTTGCTGATCACCGCCTGCTGCTTGGTAAGAACTGGTAAGAATTTGAGATTCGCTTGACGAATTTGTGACTGTCCATTACACCACCACCACCACTTCCTAGTAGTCAGTAGGATCATATTCTTGTGTGTTTCCATTGCTGCTAACCATGGCAGGATCACAAGCTGATGAGACAGATTGGGAGAACATGACGAACAAAGAGCTACATGATAAATTTCAGCAAATGATGAGTGGACAGGTGCAAGATGTGCTAAACAGATTTGAAGAGGCCATGGAGAAGATAGATTTCATGGAGAAGAGGTTCAAAACAAAGCTCAATAACAAGTTTAATGAATTGCTCACGCGTCTTCCACCACCACCAGCTGCTGCTCCTAACGCACCTCTACAACAATAAGAACAACAACAACATTGCCTTCCAAATCAAGTGGGACGGGCACTACGCATTCCCCTTGAGCCTAGTCAAAATTCTGGTGCCGCTGTTGATGCTTCTGTAGCTCCTGCTGCTACTGCAGAGGTGGAGGACCATTACGAGGATGAGCTTGATCAAAATCAGAACTACGTGCAACCACCAGCACCACTACCACCAGGTCGTCCTCATAAATATCATCGCAATGGTAGGGCTGCACAACCACCTCAGGTACGTGATCATGACCATCTCCCTAAACTGAAATTGAACATTCCACCATTAGAGGGTAGATATGTTCCTGATATATATCTTACTTGGGAGTTAGAAACTGAACAACAATTTACATGTTTATAATATCCTGAGGAGAGTCGTGTTCCTGCTGTTGTTTGTGCTTTCACTAGCTTTGCATGTGTTTGGTGGTCTGAACATTGTAGATTATATCCTATTCCAGCTACTTGGGCTGCTTTAAAACTGCTATGCGTTCTGGTTGGGTTCCACCATATTATCAACGTGAATTACTTCAAAAATTGCTGTGTTTAAGACAAGGAATTTTTTTTGTAGAAGAATATTATCAGGAATTACAAACTGGCATGAATAGATGTGGTATTGTTGAGGAGAATGAAGCTATGCTTGCACGTTTTATGGGTGGATTAAATAGAGAGATTCAGACCATTCTAGAGTATAAGGAGTATACTAATATCACTCGTTTATTTCATCTTGCTTGTAAAGGTGAACGTGAAGTGCATGATCGACAGGCATTGGCACGAACTAGCTTTTATGCTGGTCGATCTTCATCATGGACACTGAGTGTAACGCCCCGAGACCGATGTGCCAGGTGTCGTCCAGTTATTCGTTGTTGTTGTCTTGTCATTGCTTGCGTGTCATGCATTGCATATCATGTCATCATGTGCATTTCATTTGCATACATGTTCGTCTCATGCATTCAAGCATTTTCCCCGTTGTCTGTTTTGCAATCCGGCGCTCCGTTCTCCTCCGGTGGTCATTTCTACTTTCCTTTCATGTGTGGTGATTAAACATTTCCAGATTGGACCGAGACTTTCCATGCGGCCTTGGTTTACTACCGGTAGACCGCCTGTCAAGTTTCGTACCATTCGGACTTCGTTTGATACTCCAACGGTTAACCGAGGGACCGTAAAGGCCTCGTGTGTGTTGCAGCCCAACACCCTTTCAATTTGGCCCAAAACCCACCTAAACCTCCTCCATCATCTCGGTCGTTCGATCACGATCGCGTGGCCGAAAACCGCACCTCATTTGGACTCTCCTAGCTCCCTCTACCTATATATATGTGTTCCACTCTGAAATTCCGCGCAGATCAAACCCTATCCAACTCCCTCCGCGCCGCCGGACATGTCCGTCCGCGCCGGACGCGTCCACCCGCGCCCTCCACGTCGCCCGGCCAATCAGAGACCGCCATGTCAGCTCACGCTGCCGCCCTCAACCAACCAGGCGTCGACACATCAGCTGCGCCCGCGCCCACTTCACCGCGGCCCGCGGATCCCAGATCGGGCCCGCGCGGGCCCATCTCGCCGCCGCGATCTCCCGCGCGTGCCCCGCCGCCTCAGGAACCACGCGCCGCCACGCGCCCCATCACCGGCTGCCGCGCCTCCCTGATGCCGGCGAACCTCGCCGTCGCCTCGTTCTCCGGCCGCCGTCGCCTCTCCGTGCACGTGCCTCCCGCGCCTCCAGGCCATCCCCGCCACCTGCACCGCCCGGATCCGGTGCAGGCCGGCCGGATCCCGCCGCCTCCGCTCGTTCCCGGGCGTCGCCGGCCTCCACCTCCCCTCCTTGCCGCTGCCCCGCCGGCGAACGGCGCCACTGCCGCCCCTGCCTCCCTCTATCCAGGCGGGATCGAGGAGGAGGACGCCCATGCGCCTTGTGGGCCCCGCTTCCAGGCCCAGCGCCCTGGCCCAGCTCGGCCGGCCTGACTCTCCACCGCCCTGGGCCGAGCCCATCTAGTGAGGCCCCGCCACTTTCCCTTATCCTTCGCCGTGGGCGATCGTTGCTATGTTGTGCTCATCATATTTTTTTCCCTGTCTGCGAATTTAACTAAGTCCTCGGGATTTCCAGATTCATATGCCCATCTTCATCGCATGGTAACTTTGCAACTGTAACTCTGTTTTGGGCATATAGCATATCAAAATGTTCGCCTCAGAGGGTACATCACTTCATTCCATTGCATAATTTTCATTTGGGCTCATCTTGATGCCCGAAATGCTGTTAGAAGAGTGCTACTTGAGATAATTGTCAGATCTGCTGCTCCATTTAGATATTTGTCATTTTTGCCATGATTATTGTGTGCATGATATGCCCATGAGCTCTACATATGTTTTGTTAAGGGTTTTGCCATCTTTTCGGAGGTGCAACCCATGTATTTTTGTGATGTGTGTGGTGACTAGCACGAGCTTGCAAAGTGAGGCACTTGGTAATGCTGCTTTCAGGGACTTAGCATTTCCACTAACTCCTTGATCTGTTTATCTCATATGGCCATATGTTCATGTTGTTTCCTAGTGATCCGTGCCTCTTTTGAGGATGATCACTAAGGATGTTTTGTTAATATTGTAGTGCCGAGGATGTTGTAGTTGATCCGTGCATGCTATGTTACCGTTCTTGCCATGTCTAGCTTGTATAATGTGTATTATTGATGGGTGTATGCTTAGATTGTCATGACATGCTCTGTAGTGAGTGCATCGAGCTCGTAAACATGCCTACTTGATATCTGTTTCAGCATGCTCCAGTTTTCACTAAGTCTGAGAACTGATTATGTTTTTGCCATGTTCACATGCTTGCAATTGTATTTTCTGATCCCTTTTGGCTCAAGGTCACTAAGGGACTTTTCTTAAGCTCTTTGAGTAGCTCCATGCCATGCTTTACTTCGCCATGTTCAGGTCCTATAGCATGTAGTTTTCATGCTCCAAAGAGTGCTACCTGATCTGAAATTCCAGACAAGTGTTAATTTCACTAAGTCTGAAATCTGTTTACCATATGCATTTTTTCCATGCTTGTTTGAACCTGTTAATGGATGAATTGGCCGTAGCTCAGTGCTAGACTTTTCTTAAGCATCATGAATGTATCCCTGCCATGTATTTTTTTGTCATGTTTGAGTGTTGTAGCATGTTCATCTTGTTGTATTTAGATGGCTACTTGATGTATATCGCAGATCGTGGTCATATTTGAATCGCTTGCCTTTTCCAAACCGTAACTCCGATTCCGGTGATCTTTATATCGTTTTCAAGCGATTTCATCTCATCTTTCCAGTGGAACACTTGGTTTTCCAAGTTGAGGCCAGGTTCAATCGTTCCTTGACAAATCATGCATATGCATCGCTTACCGCATCCCGCATATCATACCATGTTCATGTGTTGGTTGTTTACTATGTTGTGTGCTTCTTTTCCGGTGCTTGCTTCTTTGGGTTGGTTCCGATAACGTCGCGTTGTGAGGACCCGTTCGTCTACGCTCCGTTTTTCTTCCTCATGGACTCGTTCTTCTTCCTTGCGGGATTTCAGGCAAGATGCTCATACCCTCGAAATCACTTCTATCTTTGCTTGCTAGTTGCTCGCTCTTTTGCTATGCCTATGCTGCGATACCTACCACTTGCTTATCATGCCTCCCATATTGTTGAACCAAGCCTCTAACCCACCTTGTCCTAGCAAACCGTTGATTGGCTATGTTACCGCTTTGCTCAGCCCCTCTTATAGCGTTGTTAGTTGCAAGTGAGGATTGAAGTTTGTTCCTCGTGGGAACATGGAGATGTTGTTCCTTGTTGGAACATGTTTACTTGTTGGGATATCACTATATATCTTATTTAATTAATGCATCTATATACTTGGTAAAGGGTGGAAGGCTCGGCCTTATGCCTGGTGTTTTGTTCCACTCTTGCCGCCCTAGTTTCCGTCATATCGGTGTTATGTTCCCAGATTTTGCGTTCCTTACGCGGTTGGGTTATAATGGGAACCCCTTGACAGTTTGCTTTGAATAAAACTCCTCCAGCAAGGCCCAACCTTGGTTTTACCATTTGCCACCTAGCCTTTTTCCCTTGGGAGTCGCGCATCCCGAGGGTCATCTTTATTTTAACCCCCCCGGGCCAGTGCTTGTCTAAGTGTTGGTCCGAACTAGAGTCCTTTGCAGCGCCACCTCGAGGAAACTTGAGGGCTGGTTTTAGTTGTACGGAGCGCTCATCCGTTGTTTCCCTGAGAACGAGATATGTGCAGCTCCTATCAGGATGTCGGCGCATCGGGCGGTCTTGCTCGACTTGTTTTACCATTGTCGAGGATGTCTTGAAGAACCGGGATACCGAGTCTGATCGGAATGTCTCGGGAGGAGGTCTATTCCTTCGTTGACCGTGAGAGCTTGTCATGGGCTAAGTTGGGACACCCCTGCAGGGATTTGAACTTTCGAAAGCCGTGCCCGCGGTTATGGGCAGATGGGAATTTTTTTAATGTCCGGTTGTAGAAAACCTGAAGTTGGCCTTAATTAAAATACATCAACCGCGTGTGTAACCGTGATGGTCTCTTTCCGGCAGAGTCCGGGAAGTGAACACGGTGTTGGAGTTATGCTTGACGTAGGTTGTTTTGGGATCACTTCCTGATCATACTTTTATTGACTGTGCTTTGCCTTCTCTTCTTGCTCTCATTTGCGTATGTTAGCCACCATATATGCTAGTCGCTTGCTGCAGCTCCACCTCATACCTTTTACCTTACCCATAAGCTTAAATAGTCTTGATCGCGAGGGTGCGAGATTGCTGAGTCCCCGTGGCTCACAGATACTTCCAAACCAGCTTGCAGGTGCCGATGAGACCGTGCAGATGACGCAACCAAGCTCAGGAGGAGCTCGATGAAGATCTTGTCCTTTGTGTTGCTTCGTTCTAGTTGACCAGTAGTGGAGCCCAGTTGGGGTCGATCGGGGACCTTTGTCGAATTTGGGGTTCTTCTTTTATTTTGGTTCCATAGTCGGACCTTGATTGTATTTGGATGTTGTAATGTTTTATTCATGTATTTGTGTGAAGTGGCGAGTGTAAGCCAACTATGTCTCTTTTCCCTTATGTATTACATGGGTTGTGTGAAGATTACCTCACTTGCGACATTGCTTTCAATGCGGTTATGCCTCTAAGTCGTGCTTCGACACATGGGAGATATAGCCGCATCAAGGGCGTTACACTGAGGGAGTCCTGGATTAGGGGGTGTTCGGATAGCGGAACTATACCTTCAGCCAGACTCCTGGACTACGAAGATACAAGATTGAAGACTCCGTCCCGTGTCCGGAAGGGACTTTCCTTGGCGTGGAAGGCAAGCTTGGCGATACGGATGTTCAGATCTCCTACCATTGTAACCGACTCTATGTAACCCTAACCCTCTCCGGTGTCTATATAAACCGGAGGGTTTTAGTCCGTAGGACAACATACACATCAACAATCATACCGTAGGCTAGCTTCTAGGGTTTAGCCTCTCTGATCTCGCGGTAGATCTACTCTTGTACTACCCATATCATCAATATTAATCAAGCAGGACGTAGGGTTTTACCTCCATCGAGAGGGTCCGAACCTGGGTAAAACTTCGTGTCCCTTGCCTCCTATTACCATCCGGCCTAGACGCACAGTTCGGGACCCCCTACCGGAGATCCGCCAGTTTTGACACCGACATTGGTGCTTTCATTGAGAGTTCCTCTGTGCCGTCGCCGTCAGGCCCGATGGCTCCTACGATCATCAATGGCGATGCAGTCCAGGGTGAGACCTTCCTCCCCGGACAGATCTTTGTCTTTGGCGGCTACGCACTGCGGGCCAATTCACTTGGCCATCTAGAGCAGATCGAAAGCTACGCCCCTGGCTGTCAGGTCAGATTCGGAAATTTAAACTACATGGCTGACATCCGCGGGGACTTGATCTTCGAAGGACTCAAACCACCGCCGAGCGCGCCGCACTGTCATGACGAGCATGATCTAGCTCTGCCGCCGAACAGTGCCCTGGAGGTCGCACCCGCATTGGCTCCGATCCTTAGTTCGGAGCCAACCGCACCGATCGAGGATGGGCGGTTGGATGCCACCTCGGGGGCTGTGATCCCAACAGCGGTTGAGCCGAACACCAACCCCGTACTCTGCGAAACTTGTGACTCCACGGAGCCGGATTCTTCTCCGGACTCCGAACCCTCCGCGCCCCTGCCGATCGAATCCGATTGGGCACCGATCATGGAGTTCACGACCGCGGACGTCTTTCAGCACTCACCTTTCGGCGATATCCTGAAGTCACTGAAGTCTCTCTCTTTATCAGGAGAGCCCTGGCCGGACTACGGTCAGCAAGGTTGGGGTACGGACGATGAAGAAATTCAAAACCCACCCACCACCCACTTTGTAGCCACTATCGACGACCTAACCGACATGCTCGACTTCAACTCCAAAGACATCGATGGTATGGACGCCGATGAAGAAGATGATGAAGAACCAGTGCCTACCAGGCCCTGGAAAGCCACCTCGTCATATGACATATACATGGTGGACACCCCAAAAGAGGGAGAGGGCGATGGAACAGCGGAGGATGACCCCTCCAAGAAACAGCCCAAGCGCCGGCGTCAGCGGCGCCGCTCAAAATCCCGCCAACACAAAAACAGCGATTCCAACACGGGAGATAATAATACTCCGGAGAGTGCCGAAGAAAACCCCCTCCAGCAAGGTTTAGCACAGGAGGATCGAGAAACCAGCCCTCATGAGAGAGCGACAGACAGAGAGGTCGAGGACGATAATTATATGCCTCCCTCCGAAGACGAGGCAAGCCTCGACGACGACGAATTCGTCGTGCCAGAGGATCCCGTTGAGAAAAAGCGTTTCCAACGCAGGCTTATGGACATGGCAAGAAGCCTCAAGAAAAAACAGCAACAACTCCGAGCTGATCAAGATTTGCTAGTTGACAGATGGACCGAAGTCCTTGCGGCCGAAGATCATAAACTCGAACGCCCCTCCAAGAGTTACCCAAAGCACAGGTTGCTACCCCAATTAGAGGAGGAAGCACTAGATGCAGCCGAATGGCCACCGCGTGGCCGCGAAAGAGAGGCCTCCCGGCCATCCACTCAAGCCGCACCCCGTACCAAGGCACGAGAATATGCGCTAGACTTACGAGACATGTTGGAGGACAAGGCAAGGCAAACACGATTGATCTACGGATCGCGTGGGCACCCCACGGCTCGAGACGGTAACCGTCACGCCGGACACAAATTCTGCAGGGCCGAACATAGCAAACAAAACTCATTGGAGCTACGTCATGATATCGCCCAGTACAGAGGCGCTGCACACCCACTGTGCTTTACAGACGAAATAATGGATCATCAAATCCCCGAGGGTTTCAAACCCGTAAACATTGAATCATATGATGGCACAACAGACCCTGCGGTATGGATCGAGGATTATCTCCTTCATATCCACATGGCCCGCGGCGACGATTTTCACGCCATCAAATACCTCCCACTCAAGCTTAAAGGACCACCTCGGCATTGGCTCAACAGCTTGCCAACAGGATCAATCAGTTGTTGGGAGGACCTGGAAGCCCCATTCCTCGACAATTTCCAGGGCACTTATGTGAGACCCCCAGACGCCGATGACCTGAGTCACGTAATTCAGCAGCCAGAGGAATCAGCCAGGCAATTCTAGACACGGTTCCTAACAAAGAAAAATCAAATAGTCGACTGTCCGGACGCTAAGGCCCTAGCAGCCTTCAAGCACAATATCCGTGACGAGTGGCTGGGCCGACACCTTGGACAGGAAAAGCCGAAATCTATGGCAGCACTCACGACACTCATGACCCACTTTTGCGCGGGAGAAGACAGCTGGCTTGTACGTAGCAACAATATGACCAAGAACCCTGGTAGTTCGGACACCAGGGACATTAGTGGCAGGTCATGTCGCAACAAGCAGAAGCGCCGCATTAACGGCGATAATGCTGAGAATACGTCAGTTAATGCCAGATTCAGAGGCTCTAAATCCATTCAGCGGAAAAAGCCATTCAAAAGTAATCCTCGGGGCCCGTCCAGCTTGGACCGAATACTCGACCGCTTGTGCCAAATACATGGCACCCCCGAAAAGCCGGCCAATCACACCAACAGGGATTGTTGGGTGTTCAAGAAGGCAGGCAAGTTAAGTGCCGACAATGAAGACAAGGGGCTGCCTAGCGACGACGACGAGGAGCCCCGGCCGTCGAACAACAATGGACATAAGGGTTTCCCCCCACAAGTGCGGACGGTGAACATGATATACGCCACCCACGTCCCAAAAAGGGAGAGGAAGCGCGCGTTAAGGGACGTATACGCAGTAGAGCCAGTCGCCCCAAAGTTCAACCCATGGTCCTCCTGCCCGATCACCTTTGATCAAAGAGACAGTCCCACTAGCATCCGTCATGGTGGATTTGCCGCATTGGTTCTAGACGCAATTATTGACGGATTTCATCTCACTAGAGTCCTCATGGACGGCGGCAGCAGCCTGAACCTGCTTTACCAGGATACAGTGCGAAAAATGGGCATCGATCCCTCGAGGATTAAGCCCACCAAAACGACCTTTAAAGGCGTAATACCAGGTGTAGAGGCCAACTAAATAGGCTCAGTCACATTTGAAGTGGTCTTCGGATCCCTGGATAATTTCCGAAGCGAGGATTGGTCTTTGACATAGTCCCATTCCGCAGTGGCTATCATGCACTGCTCGGACGAACCGCATTCGCCAAATTCAATGCGGTACCGCACTACGCATACCTTAAGCTCAAGATGCCAGGCCCTCGTGGAGTAATTACGGTCAATGCAAACACCGAACGCTCCCTCCCAACGGAGGAGCACATGGCGGCCCTTGCAGCGGAAGTACAAAGCAGCCTCTCCAGGCAGTTCTCTAGTCCGGCCATTAAACGTCCGAACACCGTCAAGCGTGCCCGGAGTAACCTACAATAAGACCACCTGGCATGTTCTGAGCAGGCGTAGCAATGCGGCCCCAACCCCAACCCTAGCAAAAAGGCGACGCCAGTACTTCGCGTACATAATTACGCTCTAGAAATACCATGGGCATAGGGGGAGGGGCACCATCACGGCACGCCCAAAACACGGCTTAAACCGCACCAGGGGCTGCCGATTTTTTACTTTTCTCTTACCTCCAGGACTCTACTCTTCGGAAGGCCTGTTCGGCAGTTCAATTGCCGCACAAACGATGCAAGAACCAGGGAAGCAGACAAGCCATGACGCATCACGGAAATCCCAGGTGGTCTCTATCACGAGCAGTATACCTGTTTCGCATACTATTCCGCAGCTTTCCCCTGGAGCAGACATGTTAAATAGTCCAACTTTTCGTTTATCGCATTACTTGTATCGTTCTGCATAGCTTTTGTCTATTTTGCACTATATTTTTATAAATAAATGTTCCTTAATGACATGTTGCACCCGTACAACTTGGTACGGCCAAAATACGCCAGGGGCTTTTAGCACCCCTCAATAGGGTGTGAGAAGTCCGAACACTTTCACAAGTGCGGCACCCCGAACTTATAGCATTATATGCATCGGCTCCGAATCATGTCTTGGGTCAATAGTTGGGTTTGCCCGGCTCCTATGTTTTGGTGCCTTACGTTCCGCTATATCGGCTAAGGTAGCACTAGGAGAACCACTGCGATTGTGCCCCAGTTGAGCTGGGCCGAGCACCTCAGTGGAGAAAGCTAAAATAGACTGTCATGATGAAGCGAGAGCTGGTCGCTGTTCGAGAGGTTTTTTCGAGTCCCTAAAGACTTATGCCGCTTAGGGCGACGAGTCGGCTCTGTCCGGCCAAGGCGTGGATAGCGCCCCGAACTCGGTCTTCCGAATACTAGGGGCTTCGCCGAAATTTAAAATTATAGAATTCTATGGCTAAGTGAGAGTGTTCACGCATTATAGTCCGATTGCCTCTTTCGTCGGGCTGAGCGCCTCCCTCAAAAGACCCAAACATGGGAAAAAGAGCGCCCAGATTTATCCCCGAACACCCCAGCACTAGTGGCAAGGGGGCAGAAGCCGACGACTCGCCATCTCTTAGTATTGATAAACAGCCGCACAGAAGGTAATATTTTAGATTCAAACAGCATTGCTCGGCGCATATGAACAAGTTTTCAGCGCACAGGACAAAAACGAGTGAGTTTTACTCAAAAATTACATCCCTAGTACATTCATCCGCCACAAGGCGGGCAGCCTTCAGAACATCCTTATAGTAATTTTCGGGCTTGCGATGCTCTTTCCCCGCTGGTGGCCCGTCCTGCATAAGCTTCTCCGCATCCAGCCTGCCCAAGTGCACCTTAGCACGGGCAAAGGCCCTACGGGCACCTTCAATACAGACGGAGCGCTTGATGACTTCGACCCTTGGACAGGCCTCCACCAGCCGCCGCACCAGCCCAAAATAGCTCCCAGGCAGGGCCTCTCCAGGCCACAGCCAAACTAGGAGGCCCTTCATGGCCTGTTCGGCCGCCTTGTGGAGCTCGACCAGTTGCTTCAGCTGGTCGCTTAGGGGCACGGGGTGTCTGGCCTCAGCATGCTGAGACCAGAACACCTTCTCTGTCGAGCTTCCCTCCTTGGCTCGATAGAATGCGGCGGCATCGGATACACTCCGGGGAAGATCTGCAAATGCCCCTGGAGAGCTCCGGATTCGGGTAAGTATCAAGTAACTTACGTTTATGTGTTTACTTTGCATAAAGAATGCCTTACCCGCCGCTATCTTCTTCACCTCATCCAACTCCTGGAGGGTTTTCTGGGATTCGGCCTTGACAAACTTGGCATTTTCAATAGCCGCCGCGAGCTCGGATGCTCGCGTCTTCGAGTCAAGCTCCAAACTCTCATGTTTCTTCATGAGAACCTGGAGCTCTTGCCGCACCTTGCCAACCTCGGCCTCATACCTCTCCTGCTCGGTGCGCTCCGCCGTCGCACTCTTCTCGGCCTTGAGCAGCGCTTGCTTAAGGGTTGCCACCTCAGATGTGGCCCCTACAATAGCCATGTTAATCCTGTCATCTCTTGCAATTGCACCTTTTTTATATACATATTCAACCAAGGTATTTCTTACCTTCCTTCTCCTCGAGCTGCTTCTTGGCACGCTCGAGCTCTTGCTCGGACTTCTCGAGGCTCTGCTTCAGCGTGTCCACTTCCGCAGTGAGTATGGCGGACGCCAGCAGAGAAGCCTGCACACGCATATTGACTCCTTTTGTTAGACTCCTGCGAATTTTTTGATCCTCTATTCGGCTTTTCTTCCCGAATGCCCAACAGAGCATCAGGGGCTACTGTCTATGCGGTAATGTCATTTACACATTATTTACTTACCTCAAAGCCTGTCAAAAGGCTAGTACAAGCATCAGTCAGTCCGCTCTTGGCAGACTGAACCTTCTGGACCACCGCACTCATAATAGCGCGGTGCTCCTCGTCGAAGGAGGCTCCTTGGAGCGCCTCCAACATATTGTCCGGCGCCTCCGGGTGGACGGGGGTCGCCGACACGATGGACTTGCTCCTCTTGGAAGGAGGTCCCCCGCCGGACTCCGGAACCCTTGAAGGTTCCGGAGCGGTGTCCGGCCTAGAGCTGGACTTGGAGCCCTGGGGGGTTTCATCCCCTTTACGCCTGGAGTCCGGGAGGTCTCCTTGCGGCGCCTCCGGGACAACCTCCTCCCTGCTTGGAACCTGTTGGGACAACACCTCGGTGTCGTCCATAGGGCGGGGGGAGGAAGCCGTCGGAAGCGAGTTCACATCCGACGAGTCCAGTGAGCCGCTCGACGAAGCGTCGAGCCGGTCTTTGGGTGGGCTACATAAGCATATTCGACATAAGGGAAAGTTGTGCAATAAACAAATACTATGAATTACTCCGGTATCCGGATACTTACGATTTTTCCAGGGGCTTGGCCCTAGCTGCCACTCCTCTTCGCCGTCGTCGGCGTCGTTGGAGTAGTCCGGAGGAAGGGTTTTCCCCTTCTTGGACCCTCCGGCCTCCTCAGAGAGGGCGGCCTTCCTTTTCTTCTCTCCTCCCGCTGGAGGGGGAGAGGTCTCGTCTTCTTCCTCCTCGTCTTCACAAGAGGAAGGCGCTTCGGGACCGTCGGATGATGAATCCGACACCTCCTAGTGCCGGGCACTCTTTCGAGTCCCCGTGGCCCTTTTCGTGGCCTTCTTCTCCGGCACCACATAGGGCGCCGGAACCAGCAGCCTCGCCAAGCGAGCGTCCGCTGGGCCTTCAGGCAAAGGAGCCGGACAGTTGATCTGTCCAGACGTCACCTCCCAATCCTATCACAGATAAGGGAACTTAGATCCCGCATAGAGTCAAACTATGAAAAACTGATACCCTGTAAAAGGACAAAAACAGCTTACCGCATGAGCGTGATGCTGAGTATTGAATCCGCGATCATCGACAGCGATGCTGGAGCCTCGGCGCCCTTGAAAAGCATCCTCCAGGCATCTTCATATGTCGTGTAGAAGAGCCTGTTTAGAGTTCGGTGCTGCGCCGGGTCGAACTCCCACAGGTTGAAGGCCCGTCGTTCACACGGGAGGATCAGGCGGATGAGCATAACCTGGACTACGTTGACAAGCTTGAGCCTCTTGTCCACCAGGGTTTGGATGCATGTTTGCAGTCCGGTCAGCTCTCCTTTTTTACCCCAAGACAGGCCGGTCTCCTTCCAGGAGGTGAGCCGTGTAGGGGGGCCGGATTGAAACTCAGGGGGTGCGACCCATTCGGCGTCGCGCGGCTCGGTGACGTAAAACCACCATGATCGCCACCCCTTCAGGGTCTCCACAAAGAAGCCCTCAAGCCACAAGACGTTGGCCATCTTGCCAACCATGGCACCGCCACACTGCGCCTGGCTGGCGCGCACCACCTTTGGCTTGACGTTGAAAGTCTTAAGCCATAGGCCGAAATGGGGGCGGATGCGGAGGAACGCCTCGCACACGACGATAAACGCCGAGATGTTGAGGACGAAGTTCGGGGCCAAATCATGGAAATCCAGGTCATAGTAGAACATGATCCCCCAGACAAATGGATGTAGAGGGAAGCCCAGTCCGCGGAGGAAATGGGGGAGGAATACCACCCTCTCATGGGGCCTAGGAGTGGGGATGAGCTGCCCCTTTTCGGGAAGCCGGTGCGCGATGTCGCTAGCCAGATATCCGGCCTTCCTCAGCTTTTTGATGTGTCCCTCCGTGACGGAGGAGACCATCCACTTGCCTCCTGCTCCGGACATGACTGGAGAAGGTTGAGGTGGTAGTGCGGACTTGGGCGCTGGAGCTCGAGTGCGCAAGAATGGATAGGCAAAGGAGGAAGAAGGCGTGGGTGAAAAGGTGGATCCTTATCCCCTTATATTGGTGGACGCAGCTACATGTCCCCTCCAGCCTGGTAAAACTCGCTTATCTCCAAGCGTCGTAATCAAAGGCGCGGTTGGGTTACACACGCCCGTATTGATGAGAATCCCGGAATAAGGGGACACGATCTCTGCTTTGACAAGACGTGCCAAGGAAACCACCTCGCATAACGCGCTAAGGTGGGATACTAAAACGACTCGGATAAAGGCTTGGCCGTGGTGTGTCACGCTACGGAATACGTCGGCAGATTAGATTTGTGTAAATATTATTTTCTCTATGGCAATATGTGGAAACTTATTTTGCAGAGCCGGACACTATCTTTGTGTTCAAAATCTTCTATGAAGTACTTGGAGGAGGAACCCGCCTTGCAATGCCGAAGACAAACTACGCGCCGGACTCGTCGTCATTGAAACCTGGTTCCGGGGCTACTGAGGGAGTCCTGGATTAGGGGGTGTTCGGATAGCCGAACTATACCTTCAGCCGGACTCCTAGACTATGAAGATACAAGATTGAAGACTCCGTCCCTTGTCCGGAAGGGACTTTCCTTGGCGTGGAAGGCAAGCTTGGCGATACGGATGTTCAGATCTCCTACCATTGTAACCGACTCTATGTAACCCTAACGCTCTCCGGTGTCTATATAAACCGGAGGGTTTTAGTCCATAGGACAACATACACATCAACAATCATACCATAGGCTAGCTTCTAGGGTTTAGCCTCTTTGATCTCGCGGTACATCTACTCTTGTACTACCCATATCATCAATATTAATCAAGCAGGACGTAGGGTTTTACCTCCATCGAGAGGGCCCAAACCTGGGTAAAACTTCGTGTCCCTTGCCTCCTGTTACCATCCGGCCTAGATGCATAGTTCGGGACCCCCTACCCGAGATCCGCCGGTTTTGACACCGACAGACACCACATGCATCCTCTACTTCCACTACACCAGCAACACCATCAGGTGCCACCTCCAGTCGTGATACAAGAAAGCAGGCACAACCACCACTATCTGCCAAGAGCACACCTGCCGGGCCTACGCAGAGCTGTTCTTCTTCCATGGCATCAACAAGGCACACAAGTGATATTATTTGTCATCGTTCCAAGGGAAGAGGACATTGTAACACCCACGATGCGGCTATATCTCCCATGTGTCGGAGCACGACTTAGAGGCATAACCGCATTGTAGGCTTGTCGCAAGAGGGGTAATCTTTACACATCCCATGTACTTAATAAGAAAGTGGTACATAGTTGGCTTACAATCGTCACTTCACACAATACATAAATATAGCATTACATCAACCACATACAATCAAGGTGCGACTACAGAACCAAAATAAGAGAAGACTACCCCTAATACAGAAGATCCCCGATCGCCCTGACTTGGCTCCACTACTGATCAACTGGAAATGAAACAACACAAAGAAACACGATCTTCATCGAGCTCCTCCTTGAGCTCGGTTGCGTCACCTGCACGATATCATCGGCACCTGCAACTGGTTTTGGAAGGAATCTGTGAGTCACGGGGACTCAGCAATCTCACACCCTCGCGATCAAGACTATTTAAGCTTATGGGTATGGTAAAAGGTATGAGGTGGAGCTGCAGCAAGCACTAGCATATATGGTGGCTAACTTACGCAAATGAGAGCGAGAAGAGAAAGGCAAAGCACGGTCGAGAAACTATGATCAAGAAGTAATCCTAGAACAACCTACGTCAAGCATAATTCCAACACCGTGTTCACTACCCGGACTCCGCCGGAAAGAGACCATCACGGCTACACACGCGGTTGATCCATTTTAGTTAACTTAAACTTCAGGTTTTCTATAACTGGACATTAACAAATTCCCATCTGCCCATAACCGCGGGCACGGCTTTCGAAAGTTCAAAACCCGGCAGGGGTGTCCCGACTTAGCCCATCACAAGCTCTCACGGTCAACGAAGTGTATCCCTTCTCCCAGGACGACCCGATCAGACTCAGAATCCCGGTTACAAGACATCTCGACAATGGTAAAACTAAACCAGCAAAGCCACCCGAATGTGCTGACAAATCCCGATAGGAGCTGCACATATCTCGTTATCAGGGCACACCGGATTGTCCAAACTGCCGGTAGGCCAGCCCAGAGTTGCCCCTGGTGGCCACCGGCGGCTGACAGGTTGGACCAGCACTCAGAGGAGCACTGGCCCAAGGGTTTAAATAAGGATGACCCTTGAGTCTGCAGAATCCAAGGGAAAGAAAAGACTAGGTGGCAAATGGTAAAACCAATATTGGGCCTTGCTGGAGGAGTTTTATTCAAGGCGAACTATCAAGGGGTACCCATTATAACCCAACCGTGTAAGGAACGCCAAATCAAGGAATATAACACTGGTATGACGGAAACTAGGGCGGCAAGAGTTGAACAAAACACCAGGCATAAGGCCGAGCTTTCCACCCTTTACCAAGTATATAGATGCATTAATTAAATAAGAGATATTGTGATATCCCAACAATAACCATGTTCCAACATGGAACAAACTCCATCTTCACCTGCAACTAGCAACGCTATAAGAGGGGCTAAGCAAAGCAGTAACATAGCCAAACAACGGTTTGCTAGGATAAGGTGGGTTAGAGGCTTGACATGGCAACATGGGAGGCATGATATAGCAAGTGCTAGGTATCGCGACATAGGCATAGCAATAGAGCGAGAAACTAGCAAGGAAAAATAGAAGTGATTTCGAGGGTATGGTCATCTTGAATGAGATCCCGCAAGGAAGAAGAACGAGTCCATGAAGAAGACAAACAGACATAGTCGAACGAATCCTCACACACATGACGTTATCGGAACCAACCCGAAGAAGCAACACCGGAAAGAAGCAAACAACATAGTAAACAACCACCACATAAACATGGCATGATGCACAACCAAGTATGATGCATGTCCGATTTAATGAGGCATGGCATGGCAAAATGCACAAACAATCCTACAAATTAAATGGAGCTCAATATGCAACGAGTTGCATATTGACAAAAAACCACATGACTTATTTAGTTCTCTCTTATTTAAGTACTCAACAATATTAAATGTTGATTAAACATGGCAAGATGGTGAAGTAAAGTAAAACTACCTATCTAGTCAAGTTTAAACAAGGCCGGAAACAACGAACAACAATTCCGGAAAATCCTCATATGCATATATTAGGTTTGGTAGTGTTCTGCCCTAAAACATATTTTATATTTGTTAAACATGCAAACTGATGCCACCATGTTAAACTAGGCATTTTTCTACCCCATTTACATATAAAGTTTATTAGATTTGGAGCTACGGTTATTAAGTTATGAATTAAAGCATTTTTACATGGCATAGGAGAAAATTTAACCAAACAACATTTTAAACATAGGTGAAAGTGGCATATTATTGAAGTAGATCAAATTCTAAGCATTTTACATTTTACATTTATGGTTATTTAGGTGTGAGCATTTTAAAATGATGGCAATTTTCTATAATTATGCATCTGATGGATATTTAGCAAAATCGTCAGAGGGAAAAAAACATCCACGGGCTGAAACTGGCTGGGCCCATAGGAACAGGGGTGCTGCATGCTCACCATGGGCCTTGGCCTGTCGGTGGAGAGGAGAGGCTGGCAGGGGCACTGCGCTGGGCCGGTTTGGGATCGAGGTGGTCGAGGCCTGGTCCATGCAGGCGCGGTCAACGGAGCTGGCTGGCGACTTGATCGAGGCTTTGGACGAAAATGACATGAGGCAGGGGGCGCGGGCAGCTCCGCTGGCGTCGGGACTCGACGGAGACGAAGCAGGCGAGGTGGGAGAGGGTCGTGGGGGTCGGGAACGGGCGCGGCGGCATCGGACACTGACGAGGGCACCCGGCGGGGTGGTTTATTCCTCGAGCACCATGGGAGAACTCCTGAGAGAGAGAAAACAGAGAGACATGAGGTCGTTTAGAGGAGGAAGGAGGGAAACATGAAGAGAAAGGGAAAGTGGATGGCGACTTATCTGATCGGGGATTCTTGGGCTGAGCCCCTGCTTGGGCATGGGCGGCTGCTATGTCGAGGCGAGCGACGCGTCTGAGGTGGAGGAGGACTCTTACGATGGAAAGGCTACAGGGCGGGGGGTCTTCGACGGACGAGCATCGGCTCGGGGAGCTCCTGCTTAGCCCCGACCGCGGAGGGAGGAGCGGGCGATGAGGTGTTGCGCGAGGGGAGGAGCGTGTGGCCTCGAGCACCTGGCTGCCAATGCAGAGGAGCAGGATGACGAGGGGTGGATCGGGAAGGAGGCTGGTTGGGTGGATCGGGCAGGGGAGGTCCCGAGGGGGATTTGGTGTAGTGGCGGCGGCGGCGATAGGTGGATGGGACATGAGGCCTAAAATTTAGGGTTAGGTCCTAAATTAGACTAGGGAGTCTATATATATAGGGAAAGAGGGGAGTTTCGATCATCTGATTGAAATCCGATGGTCGAGAATAAATGGGTTAGGAAATCCAAATGAGAAAACGGTGATGTTTTGTAGATGTTTGGGGATGTTCTGAGTCCAACGGTGACAACTCCCCGGGTCGGGTTCGGGACAACTTTCGGATGCGCGAGGGGTTCAGTGCACTGTGCAGAGAGGGTTTTCAGACCGTGCGATCTCATCGGACGACTCCAGATGCGAAGAGGGGTAGGTGGATGTACTAGGTGGGTTGTGGTGAGGCTGAGAGGAGAGGAGAGAGAGAGAGGGCCCGGCGACTGTTTTCGGAGGCCGAAAACGTCAGACGTCTGACCGAAGATATTGCCGCTATAGTTTAATGGTTGGGATATCAAACGAACTCTGAATGCGATGAAACTTGGCAGGCGGCCTACCTACAACATAACAACACCGCACGCCAACTTTCATCCCATTCCGAGAACATTTTTTGGCCACTTATAAAATACTATTTCGGACGTGCCGCGGGCGTGTGCAAGTGTGTCTAGGCTCAGAACGGAAAACGGAGAGAACCGGAAGATCCGGACGGATGCAAGTTTTGAAACCAGATGATGCAATGCACATGATGACATGATGAAATGCAACACGCAAGCAAATGACATGGCAACAATAGCGAATAACTGGAAGACACATGGCGCTTTGGACTCGGGGCGTCACAACACTCCACCACTACGAGAGGATCTCGTCCCGAGATCTAGGATGGCACCAAAGAGAAATGGAAGAGGAAGAGAAAAGGTAAAACTAAGTTGCTTCTTTGACAAAAGAGTGAAACCAATGAACCATGAGAGGTTGGCAAAAGTGAAAGAAGGAAAACAACTGAGATGCAAGAAGTTGAAAACACTCCATTGTAAAAGAGGAACAAGGAACATCACGAGAATCTTGTAGGTTGAAAGAGATAAGAAAAAGGGTGCAATAGATAAGAAGTACATGCAAGCACTCCGGTTGAAACGAGATGTACAAGGAACGATAAGGATCAATTACGACAACACTCCGGTAGAAACAAGATAGAGGAGGAAGAGAATCATATAATTTGGAAAACACTCCGACTGTAAATGGAAGGAATTGAACCTGAACTTGACAAGATGAGAGGACACTTGATGAAATCAACAACACACTGCCTCCGGAACTATAGAAAGAATGGCACAAGGGGTAAGAAAGATTTCAGACAACACTTCGATTGAGAAAGGAGGTAAAACTTGATAAGATGAGAGAGCTCGAATGAAAACACGACACTCCAGTTGAATGGATAAACAAAGGAAAGAACATGAACTCCACAATCCGAGACGATGAGTGAAGAGGGCAACATTACTAAGCCTCCGGAAGAAATGAAAGAATGGAATGGAATGAATGAAGGGAAACAAGATCTTGAGAGAGTACGCTTACAGCAAATGCTAGAACGGAGTTGTTGGATTAACAACAACGAAAGGATAAGCTTGATGTGGGCTTATGGAAAACATCTCAAAACTATGTGGTGAAACTATGCCACTAACGGAAACAATAGATTGGATTGATATGAACAAGGAGACGAGAAGCTTATCTCACCGAGAGGATAAATGAAGAACTTGGGTCATTTATAAGCACCATAAATAGCTACAATCCTTAGGGAAAGCTTTAGGTGTAATATAACCCAGGATAATTCCAATGAAGAGATTGATGGGTTGCAAAGGATCTCTTTCTTAACAACTTGTGAATCATGAAAAATATGAAAGAAAATTGTTAAGAATGGCATATCAGCACCTGAAAAGATAAAATTGAAGGAATTGCACTTCGGAATGCAAGATGAAGAATGCTTGAGCTCCTCTTGGCGAACACTTCGAGAACAAATTAAATCCTTCATGAACCATCATGTAGAGCCTCCATAAAGAACTCTAGTACAAAAGGATGATCAAATGAAAGGAAAGAGAAGATGAAAACACAAGGTGAAGCCTTGCAATGATTAGATGGATCACCATGAAGAGAAAATTGAGAGAGCTTTGAACTCCGGGAAAAGGAAGATGAACAATTGAAAAAGAGAATTTGATTAGCCTCCAGACTAAGGAGTTGAAAAATACTCGATGAAACAAGAATAAAAATTACATTATGCTTATCCTTTACCAATTTAAATTGACGACAAGCAACGGATTTGGCATACTACTTATTCTCATAGAAAAGGATTAAGATAGATATTGCGCCAACTTGGGAAGGTCTACAACGAACCACCGGAAGGGATGAAACAACGAATAAATTGATATGATAGAGAAGGAAAATAAATCTTGAATGAACCACTGTAAGAATTGAAAATGAACGTAGCAAAGGCACAATTCATCGGGAAGAATTATGAAATGAACAAAGATACTTGAGAGAATTTAAATGCAAGTGAACGAAGAGATCCCGAGCCGATTAGAGAATACTTGAATGATGCACCAGTAAGATTTGGAGAACCATAGCTGAAAGCTGAGAATGAATAAACCCGAAATGATGGCCTTCGGCGAATCAAACTGCAAAGACTCCTTAATAACTCCGGATGGGTGAAAAGAATTCTCACAATCGAAAACAATTATGAGAGGATAGCGGCAAGCTTGAATAAGGAATCTTGAAAAGAATGGAGCAAGAATTAAGAGAAACTCTTCTTTGGTCTTCAAAATCCGAGAATGATGATGAGAAACACCACCATAAATCATTGAGGTACTCCGGAATGAATATTAGAAAGGTTGAACCGACGATGAAAAGAATTTGAAAGATCTAGGAAAAAGACATTTGACTAATGACAAATCATACTTACGTCAAACTTTGAAATGAATTTGAGAATAGCTCCGTGAAAATTAGAAGAGTCAGATAAGATCCTGGGAAAAGACCTGTGGGTTAGGGCCCACCCAAAAGAAACACCGTTGAACAATTCAAAAGATAGATTGTGCCGGATGAGTTAAATGGCTTGAATAAGATAACAACCTCGAGATAGGTTTGAACGGATCTTGAATGAAAAGACGAGCCTTCTGAGATATCTTCAGCACTCCAGAACAAATGAATAGAGAGAGGTGAACAGTTAAGAGAGTCTTCGGTAAGGACTTCGAACATGGAAAAGAATGAAGAATATTGAACTTGAAGCTTCGTTACAATCTTCCTGAGAATCACCGAATAAGAACATTGACGGAAAAGAATGGAAAAACTTCACATCAATAAGATGGATACTTGATTAAGAAATCTTAGTCCTCGAAGAAAAAGGGTGGGAGGGCGGGAAAACAAAGGCAACTTGGAGACGGATGAAACACATAGTGTTGACGAAAACTGAGTTGATCTTGCGGATGTTGAAAATGATCGGATCCACTTGACGAGAAACACGCCGGTTGAAAAGGATTGACATGAGAATCTCGATGATCAAGAAGGATTAGTATTCACATAGAAATATGAGAACACCACTTAGGCAAGGTATGGAATCAACATTTGACTTCGAAGCAACTCGAATACCACAATGAAAACAAAGCAAAGAATTGGCTTGCAAAATAAGCCGGAACAAACATATGATAGAGATTCATCCGAAGTTTTCATTGTGGGGCCCACACGGGCTCGATCGTACAGCACCATCATGTACAAGGCAGTGCACATGACATACGAAGTGTCCCCGAGTCAGCATAGCCAAGGACTCATTAAGACACAACGAGACCACTGTAAAACCAATTGTGGATAGGAGGACCACTAGACGTCGAACCCCAATTTCATATCATACATCTGTCGGAAAGATATCCTAGGAGCTACTTGAATTCCCACTTATAAACTCTCGAAACTTTCTGGTTATGCAATCAAGTGTTGGGGATACAGGGGAAGCATAATATCTCACCCAAAACTAGCAAATCCTACATCCAGCTGTATCCATCCTTCAACACATAACCAAGAAACCTTCGGAAATCATTTACCTCAACCTTCGAAAAGCATGGTTATACGAGTTATGGCAATACTCCCGAACTCCCGCCCCAGTACTGGGTGACGTCGAGGCTATCTCACCAACAACTGCATAAAAGAGATTTTCGATGTCTGCGAAACTCAGGTATTCCAGAACTGCAATGATAAAATTGTGACGACAACACCTCGGAGCTCAACTCCCCAGGACACTTCCACAACCCCTAAATGTCAGGAGGCACCAAGAACAATGTTCTCATCACAAAAACATCAGAATGATTCCAAGATACCCGCGTGATCCTAAAAATATTTTTTAGTGAAATTTGAGAAGAGAAGAGTCAAAACTCTACGTCAGGATGCCTGACCAGAGCGACGAAGGGACTGAGGAGTAAAAAGAATCCTAATCTCCGATATATAATCCTAAATGACTCAAAACATTTTTTTTCTAGACTCAACAACGCCAACGATTCGATCAAGCAGGGGGCTCCTAAGTCGGAGAAGGCTCTGATACCAACTTGTAACACCCACGATGCGGCTATATCTCCCACGTGTCGGAGCATGACTTAGAGGCATAACCGCATTGTAGGCATGTTGCAAGAGGGGTAATCTTTACACATCCCATGTACTGAATAAGAAAGAGGTACAGAGTTGGCTTACAATCGCCACATCACACAATACATAAATATAGCATTACATCAACCAGATACAATCAAGGTCCGACTACTGAACCAAAATAAGAGAAGACTACCCCTAATACAAAAGATCCCCGATCGCCCCGACTGGGCTCCACTACTGATCAACTGGAAATGAAACAACACAAAGAAACACGATCTTCATCGAGCTCCTCCTTGAGCTCGGTTGCGTCACCTACACGGTATCATCGACACCTGCAACTGGTTTTGGTAGGAATCTATGAGTCACGGGGACTCAGCAATCTCACACCCTCGCTATCAAGACTATTTAAGCTTATGGGTATGGTAAAAGGTATGAGGTGGAGCTGCAGCAAGCACTAGCATATATGGTGGCTAACTTACGCAAATGAGAGCGAGAAGAGAAAGGCAAAGCACGGTCGAGAAACTATGATCAAGAAGTGATCCTAGAACAACCTACATCAAGCATAACTCCAAAACCGTGTTCACTTCCCGGACTCCGCCGGAAAGAGACCATCAGGGCTACACACGCGGTGGATCCATTTTAATTAAGTTAAACTTTAGATTTTCTACAACCAGACATTAAGAAATTCCCATCTGCCCGTAACCGCGGGCACAGCTTTCGAAAGTTCAAAACCCTGCAGGGTTGTCCCAACTTAGCCCATCACAAGCTCTCACGGTCAACGAAGGGTATTCCTTCTCCCAGGATGACCCGATCAGACTCGGAATCCCGGTTACAAGACATCTCGATAATGGTAAAACTAAACCAATAAAGCCACCCGAATGTGCCGACAAATCCCGATAGGAGCTGCCCATATCTCATTCTCAAGGCACACCGGATTGTCCAAACTTCCAGTAGGCCAGCCCAGAGTTGCCCCTGGTGGCCACCGGCGGCTGACAGGTTGGACCAACACTCAGAGGAGCACTGGCCCGGGGGTTTAAATAAAGATGACCCATGAGTCTACAAAACCCAAGGGAAAGAAAAGGCTAGGTGGCAAATGGTAAAACCAATGTTGGGCCTTGCTGGAGGAGTTTTATTCAAGGCGAACTGTCAAGGGGTTCCCATTATAACCCAACCGTGTAAGGAACACAAAATCAAGGAACATAACACTGGTATGACAGAAACTAGGGCGGCAAGAGAGGAACAAAACACCAGGCATAAGGCCAAGCCTTCCACCCTTTACCAAGTATATAGATGCATTAGTTAACTAAGAGATATTGTGATATCCCAACAATAACCATGTTCCAACATGCAACAAACTCCATCTTCACCTGCAACTAGCAACGCTATAAGAGGGGCTGAGCAAACTGGTAACATAGCCAAACAACGGTTTGCTAGGACAAGGTGGATTAGAGGCTGGACATGGCAACATGGGAGGCATGATATAGCAAGTGGTAGGTATCGCGGCATAGGCATAGCAATAGAGCGAGCAACTAGCAAGCAAAGATAGAAGTTATTTCGAGGGTATGGTCATCTTGCCTGAGATCCCGCAAGGAAGAAGAACGAGTCCATGAAGAAGACAAACAGACGTAGTCTAACGGATCCTCACACACACGACGTTATCGGAACCAACCCGAAGAAGCAACAGCGGAAAGAATCAAACAACATAGTAAACAACCACCACATAAACATGGCATGTTGCACAATCAAGTATGATGCATGTCCGATGTAATGAGGCATGGCATGGCAAAATGCACAAACAATCCTACAAATTAAATGGAGCTCAATATGCAACGAGGTGCATATTGACGAAAAACCACATGAATTATTGAGTTCTCTCCCGTTTAAGTACTCAACAATATTAAATGTTGATTAAACATGGCAAGATGGTGATGCAAAGTAAAACTACCTATCTAGTCAATTTTAAATTAGGCCGGAAACAACGAACAACAATTCTGAAAAATCCTCATATGCATATATTAGGTTTGGTACTGTTCTGCCCTAAAACATATTTTATAGTTGTTAAACATGCAAAGTGATGCCACGATGTTAAACTAGGCATTTTTGTACCCCATTTACATATAAAGTTTATTAGATTTGGAGCTACGGTTATTAAGTTATGAATTAAAGCATTTTAGCATGGCATAGGAGCAAATTTAACAAAACAACATTTTAAACATTTTAAACATATATGAAAGTGGCATATTATGGAAGTAGATCAAATTCTAAGCATTTTACGTTTATAGTTTGTTTTAATACGATGCATGGTTATTTAGGTGTGAGCATTTTAAAATGATGGCAATTTTCTGTAATTATGCATGTGATGGATATTTAGCAAAATCGTCCAAGGGAAAAAAATGTCCACGGGCTGAAACTGGCTAGGCCCAAAGGAGCAGGGGTGCTGCATGCTCACCATGGGCTTTGGCCTGTCGGTGGAGAGGAGAGGCCGGCAGGGGCGCTGCGCTCGGCCGGTTTGGGATCGAGGTGGTCGAGGCCTGGTCCACGCGGGCGCGGTCAACGGAGCTAGCTGGCGACCAGATCGAGACTCTAGACGAAAATGACATGAGCCAGGGGGTGCGGGCAGCTTCGCTAGCATCGGGACTCGACGGAGACGAAGCAAGCGAGGTGGGAGAGGGTCGTGGGGGTCGAGAACGGGCGCGGCGGCATCGGACGCTGACGAGGGCACCCGGCGGATTGGTTGCTTCCTCGAGCACCATGAGAGAACTCCTGAGAGATCAAAAACTGAGAGACATGAGGTCCTTCAAAGGAGGAAGGAGGCAAACAGGAAGAGAAAGGGAAAGTGGACGGCCGCTTATCTGATCGGGGATGCTTGGGATGAGCCCCTGCTTGGGCGTGGGCGGCTGCTATGTCAAGGCGAGCGACGCATCTGAGGCGGAGGAGGGCTCCGATGATGGAAAGGCTATAGGGAGGCGGGTCTATGACGGACAAGCATCGGTTCGGGGAGCTCCTGCTCAGCCCCGACCGCGAAGGGAGGTGCGGGGGATGAGGTGTTGCGCGAGGGGAGGAGCGCGTGTCCTCGAGCACCTGACTGCCGATGCAGAGGAGCGGGATGATGAGGGGTGGATCGGGAAGGAGGCTGGTTGGGTGGATCGGGCAGGGGAGATCCCGAGGGGGATTTGGTGTAGTGGCGGCAGCAGCGATGGGTGGATGGGACATGAGGCCTAAAATTTAGGGTTAGGTCCTAAATTAGACTAGGGAGTTTATATATATAGGTAAAGAGGGGAGTTTGGATCATCTGATTGCAATCCGACGGTCGAGAATAAATGGGTTAGGAAATCCAAATGAGAAAATGGTGATGTTTTGTAGATGTTTGGGGATGTTCTGAGTCCAACGGTAACAACTCCCCGGGTCAGGTTCGGGACAACTTTCGGATGCGCGCGAGGGGTTCGGTGCACTGTGCAGAGAGGGTTTTCATACCGTGCGATCGCATCGGACGACTCCGAACGTGAAGAGGGGTAGGTGGATCGACTAGGTGGGCTGTGGCGAGGCTGGGAGGAGAGAAGAGAGAGAGAGGGCCCGGCGACTGTTTTCGGAGGCCGAAAACGTCCGACGTTTGACCGACTATATTGCCGCTATAATTTAATGGTTGGGCTATCAAACGAACTCCGAATGCGATGAAACTTGGCAGGCGGACTACCTACAACATAACAACACTGCACGCCAACTTTCATCCCATTTCGAGAACATTTTTCGGCCGATTATAAAATACTATTTCGGACGTGCTGCGGGCACGTGCAGGTGTGTCTGGGCTCAGAACGGACAACAGAGAGAACCGGAAGATCCGGACGGATGCAAGTTTTGAAACCAGATGATGCAATGCACATGATGACATGATGAAATGCAACACGCAAGAAAATGACATGGCAACAATAGCGAATAACTGGGAGATACCTGGCGCTTTGGTCTCGGGGCGTCACAGACATTTTGTGAGAGAATGCAAATCTCAACGTGTGATGATTGCTACTGAGGATGGTGGGTATGAGTCCACTAGTGACTATGATGAGGAGACTTTGGCTCTTATTACACACGAAGAACACGGTGGAGATGATTTTGATCATGAGCCGCAATACATGGGTGCTGAAGATGCTGACAGGTATGAATGTTTAGTTGCTCAACGTGTTTTGAGTGTGTAGGTTACACAAGCTAAGCAAAATCAGAGGCATAATTTGTTCCATACAAAGGGAGTTGTGAAGGAACGTTCTATTCGCGTCATCATAGATGGAGGGAGCTGCAACAACTTGGCTAGCATGGAGATGGTGGAGAAGCTATCTCTCGCCACAAAACCACATCCACATCCTTACTACATCCAATGGTTCAACAACAACGGCAAGGTTATGGTTGCACGTACTGTTCGTGTGCATTTTAGTATCTCTACATATGCTGATTATGTTAATTGTGATGTGGTACCCATGCAAGCATGTTCCTTATTATTTGGTAGACCATGGCAATTTGATAAAAATTCTGTACACGATGGTAGAAATAATTAGTATACTCTTGTTCATAAGGACAACTATATTACTTTGCTTCCTATGACTCCTGAATCCATTTTGAAAGATGATATTAATAGAGCTAATAAAGCTAAACAGGAGAAAAATAAGAGTGAAAATCAAATTGTGGCAAAAGAACTTGAGAAACAAATGAAACCTAATAATAAACCATCTAGTGTTGCTTCTAAAATTAAATTGTAAAGTGCATGTTTACTTGCCACAAAATCTAATATTGATGAGCTAAATTTCAGCAAATCTGTTCGCTATGCTTTTGTGTGCAAAGAGGCATTATTTTCATTCGAGGACATGCCTTCCTCTTTGCCCCCTCCTGTCATTAACATTTTGCAGGAGTTCGCTAACGTCTTCCCACAAGACGTGCCATCAGGATTACCACCTATTCGAGGGATTGAGCATCAAATTGACTTAATTCCCGGTGCATCGCTACCCAACCATGCACCATACCGTACCAATCCAGAGGAGATGAAGGAGATTATGCGTCAAGTACAGAAGCTGCTCGACAAAAGTTACATATGCGAATCTCTTAGTCCTTGTGTTGTTCCTATTATACTATTGCCTAAAAAGGATGGCACATCGCGTATGTGTGTTGATTGTAGAGGCATTAATAATACTACTATTCGTTATCGTCATCCTATTCCTAGGCTAGATGATATGCTCGATGAATTGAGTGGCTCTACAATATTCTCCAAAGTTGATTTCGTAGTGGATACCATCAAATTCGTACGAAATTGGGAGATGAATGGAAAACGGCATTTAAAACTAAGTTTGGTTTATATGAGTGGTTAGTCATGCCTTTTGGGTTAACTAATGCACCTAGTACTTTCATGAGACTAATGAACGAAGTTTTACGTGCTTTCATTGGACGATTTGTCGTAGTCTATTTTGATGATATATTGATTTATAGCAATTCTTTGGAGGAACATTTGGAACATTTACGTGCTGTTTTTATTGCTCTACGTGATGCACGTTTGTTTGGTAACCTTGGGAAGTGCACCTTCTGCACCGATCGAGTATCTTTTCTTGGCTATGTTGTTACTCCACAGGGAATTGAAGTTGATAAAGCCAAGATTGAAGTTATTGAGAGTTGGCCGCAGCCCAAAACGGTCACACAAGTGAGGAGTTTTCTTGGCCTCGCTAGTTTCTATAGACGTTTTGTGAGAGATTTAAGCACCATTGTTGCACCTCTCAACGAGCTTACAAAGAAGAATGTGCCTTTTGTTTGGGGTACCGCACAGGAAGAAGCCTTCATGGTATTGAAATATAAGTTGACACATGCTCCTTTACTCCAACTTCCTGATTTTAATAAGACTTTTGATCTTGAATGTGATGCTACTGGAATTGGATTAGGAGGTGTGTTATTACAAGATGGCAAACCTGTTGCATACTTTTCTAAAAAATTGAGTGGACCTAGTCTGAACTATTCTACTTATGATAAAGAATTATATGCTCTTGTTCGGACCTTAGAAACATGGCAACATTATTTATGGCCCAAGGAATTTGTTATACATTCTGATCATGAATCTTTGAAACACATTAGAAGTCAGGCAAAACTGAACCATAGACATGCTAAATGGGTTGAATTCATTGAGACTTCCCTTATGTCATTAAACACAAAAAGGGTAAAGAAAATGTTATGGCTGATGCATTGTCTCGTTGTTATACTATGCTTCACAACATGACTTTATAATATTTGGTTTGGAGACCATCAAAGATCAATATGTGCATGATGCTGAATTTAAAGATGTATTGCAGAATTGTAAGGAAGGGAGAACTTGGAACAAGTTTTCTTAATGATGGATTTGTGTTTCGTGCTACCAAGCTATGCATTCCAGCTAGCTCTGTTCATCTTTTGTTGTTGCAGGAGGCGCATGGAGGAGGATTAATGGGACACTTTGGCATCAACAAGACGGAGGATGTACTTGCTACACATTTCTTTTGGCCAAAGATGAGACAGGATGTTGAGCGTTTTGTTGCTCGCTGCACTACGTGTCAAAAAGCTAAGTCACGACTCAATCCTCATGGTTTATATATGCCTTTGCCTGTACCTAGTGTTCCTTGGGAGGATCTATCTATGGACTTTGTTTTAGGTTTACCTCGAAAAAAGAAGGGAGGGATAGCATATTTGTTGTCGTGGATAGGTTCTTGAAAATGGCACACTTTATACCATGTCATAAAAGCGATGATGCTGTTAATGTTGCTGATTTGTTCTTTCGTGAAATTATTCGCTTGCATGGCGTGCCAAATACTATTGTTTCAAATTGTGATACTAAATTTCTTAGCCACTTTTGGAGATGTTTATGGGCTAAGTTGGGGACTAAATTGCTTTTTAGTACTACTTGTCACCCCCAAACTGATGGACAAACTGAATTAGTCAATCGAACATTGTCTACTATGCTTAGGGATGTTTTAGAGATTAATAAGAAAATGTGGGAAGCATTCTTGCCTCATATTGAATTTGCTTATAATCGTTCATTGCATTCTACTACTAAGATGTGCCCTTTTGAAATTGTGTATGGTTTCCTACCTCGTGCACCTATTGATTTGTTGCCTCTTCCATCTTCGGAGAAGGTTAATTTTGATGCTAAAGAACGTGATGAATTGATTTTAAAATGGCATGAGTTAACTAAGGAAAACATTGAGCGTATGAATGCTAAATATAAACATGCTGGAGATAAGGGTAGAAAACATGTTGTGTTTGCACCTGGAGATCTTGTTTGGTTACATTTGCGTAAGGATAGATTTCCTAATTTGTGCAAATCAAAGCTAATGCCACGTGCTGATGGTCCTTTTAAGGTGTTAGAGAAAATAAATGATAATGCATATAAACTTGAGCTGCCTGCAGATTTTGGGGTTAGTCCCACTTTCAACATTGCAGATTTGAAGCCTTATTTGGGTGAGGAAGATGAGCTTCCGTCGAGGACGACTTCATTTCAAGAAGGGGAGGATGATGAGTACATCAATACCATTGTTACATCCACAGCCCCTGCTGCTATACATACTGGACCAATTACTAGAGCTCGCGCACGCCAATTAAATTATCAGGTACTTTCGTTTCTTGGTAATGATTCTAATGTTCATGAGAATATGATGCTGCCTAAATAGGATACATTTGTTTTACTTACAAATGAAGGGCCTGGCACGGATAAGAGGGATGAACACTGGAGCAAGACCAAGCATGGAGATGATGGCATGCGCAAGGGGATCAAGAACGGAGTTACAAGTGATGATTTCAGGACTTTGAAGCCACCATAAGGAGTGCATGAAGCCTTGGACGAAATATACAAGATGCCACTTCATAAAGTTCGTCCAGAGGCTATTCTAGGTGATGCGTATGTATTTTCGAAATACTTAAGTATAGGCTGTTTTTAGAGTCTATATGTGTGGGGAAACAAGAGTTAGGGTTGATTTCGGACCCCTCCTCCAGGGCCACGAAATTCCCCCCTCTTCCTCCATATGTATAACCCTTAGGGCGTCGTTTAGACTTTGGGTTTTGCTTAGATTAAAAGTTCGCCATAGCTGCAATTTCCGTACTTCGTTTGTGTCCAACGACCAGACCATGACGTCACAGAACCCCACCTTTGATCAATAAAGCTTTCTTCTTATATTCGCGATATCCAGATTGCAATCTTAGTTTCTTGCTTGTTCTTCGTTTGCCTACAGGAAATAGACCTTCGTGGTCAGGTTGATCATGCTCCAGCGTGGTCAATAACCTCTCAGAGTTGGTTTAGCGATTGCTAAGGCGCGACGTCCTCACACGTTCATAGTCGCATCGTCAAAGTCGACTTCCTCCAAAACGATAGCCACCATCTCATCGAAAGACAGGACACCTTTGCCCCTATCACAAATTCCCATCTGCCCATAACCACGGGCACGGCTTTCGAAAGTTCAAACCTTGCAGGGGTGTCCCCATTTAGCCCATCACAAGCTCTCACGGTCAACGAAGGATATTCCTTCTCCCAGGAACACCCGATCAGACTCGGAATCCCGGTTACAAGACATTTCGACAATGGTAAAAAAAGACCAGCAAAGCCGCCCGGATGTGCTGACAAATCCCGATAGGAGCTGCACATATTTCGTTCTCAGGGCACACCGGATGAGCCAGACCTCGGGTTGGCATAGACCCTGGTTGCCCAGGGAGCGCCAGACATCGCTCAGGTTGGACCAACACTTAGAGAAGCACTGGCCCGGGGGGGGGGGTTAAAATAAAGATGACCCACGGGCTCCGGAAACCCAAGGGAAAAGGCTAGGTGAGGCAAATGTAAAACCAAGGTTGGGCCTTGCTGGAGGAGTTTTATTCGAAGCGAACTATCAAGGGGTCCCCATAACACCCAACCATGTAAGGAACGCAAAATCAAGGAGCATAACACTGGTATGACGGAAACTAGGGCGGCAAGAGTGGAACAGAACACCAGACATACGACCGAGCCTTCCATCCTTTACCAAGTATATAGATGCATTAATTAAAATAAGAGATATTGTGATATCCCAACATATCCATGTTCCAACATGGAACAAACTTCAGCTTCACCTGCAACTAACAACGCTATAAGAGGGGCTGAGCAAAAGCGGTAACATAGCCAAACAACGGTTTGCTAGGAAAGGTGGGTTAGAGGCTTGACATGGCAATATGGGAGGCATGATATAGCAAGTGGTAGGTAGCATGACATAGCAATAGAGCGAGCAACTAGCAGAGCAAAGATAGAAGTGATTTCGAGGGTATGATCATCTTTCCTGAGATCCTGGAAGGAAGAAGAACGAGTCCATGAAGAAGATAAATGGACATAGTCGAACGGATCCTCACAAACGCGACGTTATCGAAACTAACCCGAACAAGCAACACCGGAAAGAAGCAAACAACATAGTAAACAACCATCACATCAACATGGCATGATGCACAACCAAGTATGATGCATGTTCGGTTTAATGAAGCATGGCATGGCAAAGTGCACAAGCATCCTACAAATTAAGTGGAGCTCAATATGCAACTCCGTTGCATATTGACGAAACGCCACATGACTTATTTAGTTCTCTCCTGTTTAAACTACTCAACGAAATTAAATGTTGTTTAAACATGGCTAGAGGTGGATCATAAGTAAACTAAACATTTATGCAAGTTTAAATGAGGCCGGAAATAACAAACAACAATTCCGGTAAATCCTCATGTGCATTTAGCAATTTAATGCAAACAACAATTTTAAACATTCTTGATGTTGTTACCATGATGCGGATGACATGTGCAAGTTTTATGCAATTTTTATTAGAAGTTGACATGAGCACATTATGAAGCATTTGTCACCGTGGTGGAAAGAAAGGGTGCCACAGCAATGAATCCGAAAATGATGCCACAGCACCATATCGGTTCCAGTTGCTCACGAAGATACCGGTGCAAAGGAAGTGTGATGGGAGCGTGTCATGCACGGATGGTGGGGTGATCCCGGATACCGAGTTCCCACGGGTCGACGATGGTGCCAAGCGAGGGAAACAACTAACGTTCACGGGAGGATACAACATCCAAACATGCATATCATACAACACATGCATTCGTTCACGGGCGGTCTTCTCGGGGTTATACCTTCGAAGCATGCAATTGGGACGGTTCTCGTTCGGTGCAAAGTACAGGAAGTAGACATTCTCGGGACATTTGTAGTGGAAGTAGTTGTTCTCGTTTCATAGTTGTACACACTCTGTAGGTGTTCGGGGTCAGAACGAGGAACTTGCCGTCCGCGGGGTCTTCGAGGGTCGACGGTAGTGGTACTCGGTCGTTTCGAAGAGGTACTTCCCGACAATAGTGGTACACATTTCGTAGCCGTTCGGGTCATCGTTAGAGGATCTTGACGGATTTGAATCCCTTCGAGGTTGTCGTGGTACTTGTGGTCTTCGGACTTGCCGGTCTCGATGAAACAAAGGGGTACTTGGCGATCGACGGACGTCGTGGTACTCGGGGGCAGTGGTACTTGACGCATCCCGGATATGTAGTCGTACACGGTGTTACATGTAGCCTAACTTGAGGTGGTCTTGGCGTCGGACTTGTAGCGTTGCACAGAAACATGGCGAGGTTCAGCTGCTACCCCACGTTCATGACGGAAACGAAACTCGGATAGGAAGTCAAAGCAAAAAAATCAGGGGCGCGGCGGCTGCTTGTACAGGGGGAAGGGCACGGCCCACGCACCGGGCGAGCGATCCATGGAGGCGCTGCAGGTGCGCCAGGCTCGGTCGTTCGTTCCCGAGCAAAACGGCAATAGCGGGCGACACTGGGTACTCACGGCGGCAGCGCTGGGACTCCGGTGACATGGAGAGACGACGGGGAAGGGCGGAACCGGTCCGTGGGTGTCGGGTCTGGCCGGAGATGGGTGAGGACGGCGAGGGGCGCCATGAATCCGAGCGCAGGATCGACGGGGTGGCGCTGGGAGTTGGCTGGGCACTGGGGTACTCTGCTGCTGTTGACCGGTGACGAGGAGCACAGGCGGCGCAATGATGTAGATGGAGGCGACGGGGTCGAGTGGACGCGCGCACGGCCATGGTCGTGGGAGGCGGAGGCACGCGCTGGAGGAGAAGGCCATGGTAGAGGAGGGTCTTGCACGCGGGAGGGAGCTGCAAGTTGGCGCTGGAGGGAGCAGCATGGAGAAGAAACCAAGGCAGTGACTGCCATGGACGGCCTCCGGCGATGACCAAGGAACCGGCGGCATGACTGGAGACGGGCCATGAGGGTCGAGCTCGGTGCGCGGGAAGAAGAAGGAGAGGTCGAGGGAGACTGGGGCATTGAGCAGCGGCGCTCGACGGAGGGGGATGGGGATCAGGCAAAGGAGCTCCTCTCCCTCGGCTCGATGCGTGCGGGCGTGTGTGTGGCGGCGGCGTTGTGAGGGAACAAGGGAGAGAGGTGGAGATCAAGAGAGGAGGCTAGGAAACGGGCTCGGGAGAGGCTAGGGTTCGGTCGGGCCTTGACCTTGGGCCGACTAGGCCGGCCTAGCTGCAGGTTGCAACTGGCGCAGCAGTACGGAGGCCCAGCTAGCTTATGGGCTCTCTTCTCCCTCTCTTACACTTATCAAAACAACAGAAAAAGAGAAAGAAAAGGGAAGAAAAGAAAAGGGTGGAGAAAGAGTTTGGGCACGGGGATAATTTCCCCGGACTCACAAAAATGTGCAAGATCCATGAACAAAGGGAGTGGACATGATTGCAAGAATTAAATTCAAAGTCATTTGCATTTAATTCAAAGGTTTGAACAAGGACTAGGAATTAGAAGTGTCCAAAAATGTTAAGATTCTCGGAGGAGCCTCGATAAATGGAGAAGGAATTGCCAGCAAGGTTTCGGGATCAACTCGAAGTAGAAAAAAGGCATGGGGTTATTTTTGCAAGTGTGTTGTGATAAATTCCAAATTAAAGGAATATTTGATATAGCTCCCTAATATTGGGAGGATAAGTTATAAAGAGAATTACCATGTGAATTCCCTCGGTTTAAATGTATCGAATATCCATACAATTTAATTGGATGAGTTATAAGAAGAGGTGCAAGATGACATGATGCAATGCACATGATGCAAAAACGAAAGCAACGAACCAAACAAATCACAGGACGAATATTAGAACCCATGGGAGGCATCTGAAGCTCTGGTCTTGGGGCGTTACAAATCACTAGGCGGCATTCTTGGTTGGTCGAGGATGGGAAAGCAAAATAGATTGGTTCAACATTTAGGGGCTCTAGGGCAGCAGCACAATCTTGCTTTGAAGACTTTGAAGCCTTTGTTATCAATTTCTTCTTGGAGGGAGCACCATCGGAGGTGTATTCCAGGCTTCAGCTTTGGCTTGCCTAGTTTTCTTCTTCTCTGAAGCTGCTGAGGGAACCTTTGGCTTCGAGCCAGTCATGCTGGCAGGGAAGACTATGCTTGGTCGTTCTTGCTGTTAAGCTTCAGGTATGACATCAGCAGACTTCTTTTGCTTGGCAGCCATGCTAGGGTCGATGCGAGGACACCCAAGAGCCTTTCTCTTTTCAGCTTCATTGTAAGCTTGCACACATTTCTGTGCATAGTACTTCATGTGCTCACGTGAGCCTTTGGCTTCTTCACGCTTCTTGCTAAACTCTGCCTTGAGATCGTGCATCATCGTCTTGAAGATTTCCACATCTGCCACACTGAGCTTGGCCATGTGCTTCTTGAAGTGTGCCATCTCATAATCAATCTTGTTCTTGAGCTAGACGATTTTTCTGAGCCAAGGCCAGTTCATTGGCAATGGCTCCGTGAAACGTGACGCTGATGTCCACTAGCAGCTGTAGATTATCAATGTTGATACTTTGGTCATCAAACCATTCATCAATGAAGTTGTTCAGAATATCAGCATCAAAGAGAGGCAGATCTTGAAAGATCTCTGCCTCTTGCTTGCTCTTGATCAACATCTCTAGAGCTTCGTCACCAAGATCTTCATCACTAGACAGATCAACGGTGTTGTGCTCATTGCACAGAACGGCAGCAGGAGTCAGGTCATGCATTGAAATCTTCTTGGGCTTGTTGGTCTTCTTAGTCTTCATGGAGGAACGAGACAAATCTTCAAACTGCACACTGGGTTCAGGAGGTGCAGTCTTCAATGGCTTCATAGTCTAAGCAGTTATTGCAGTAGAGGGCTTTGAAGCTTTTGACTTCTTTTTCTGCTTTGGTGGTGCAGGAGCATCTCCAGAGTCTGCATCATCAGCAGATTGCTCCATGGTGGCCTCTGTGCAGCAATGTGTGAGAGGAGCCCATTAAAGCTAGTGAAGGGGCCGATGACATTTGGATTGGAATCAAGTGTGCCATCCGGCCTTGGAGTAGACGGATGAGGGTTGAAGTGGAGTCTAAGCTCCTTCCTATTCTTGGCAGTAGACTCCTTTGCAAACTGGAAGTTGCGCTTGAAGAGGTTGTCATTGCGACACCATAGAAGAGATGATGGGTCGGCATTCTCTGGCTGAGGCCCTCAGACCATGCAAGGATAGAAGCTTCGGGCAATAGCTTCATGCTTCGACTTAGGTTGCAGATTCTTATAAAGAATATCGCCCCATGGGCGCTTGATGGCATTCTTCTTAGCATATTCAGTAGTGACGAAGTTGTACTTGAACCACTTGATGAGGACATCAATACCATTGTTACACCCACTGCCCCTGCTCCTATACATACTGGACCAATTACTAGAGCTCACGCATGCCAATTGAATTATCAGGTACTTTTGTTTCTTGTTAACGATTCTAATGTTCATGAGAATATGATGCTGCCTAAATTGGATACATTAGTTTTGCTTACAAATGAAGGGCCTAGCTTGGATAAGAAACATGATCCTTGGAACAAGTTCAAGCATGGAGATGATGGCATGCGCAAGGGGATCAAGAACGGAGTTACAAGTGATGATTTCAGGACTTTGAAGCCACCATAAGGAGTGCATGAAGCCTTGGACGAAATATACAAGATGCCACTTCATAAATTTCGTTCAGAGGCTATTTTAGGTGCTGCGTCACCTTATTATTGGGCCATGCCCATGTATTTTCGAAATACTTAAGTATAAGCTGTTTTTAGAGTCCGTATGTGTGGGGAAACAAGAGTTAGGGTTGGTTTCAGACCTCTCCTCCAAGGGCCACGACATCTCCCCCCCTCTTCCTCCATATATACAGCCCTTAGGGCGTCGTTTAGACTTTAGGTTTTGTTTAGATTAAAAGTTCGCCATAGCTGCAACTTCGCGTACGTCATTTGTCTCCAACGACCAGACCAAGACGTCACAGACCCCACCTTGATCAATAAAGCTTTCATCTTATAATCGCAATATCCAAATTGCAATATCAGTTTCTTGCTTGTTCTTCGTTTGCTCGCAGGAAACAGACCCTCGTCGTCAGGTTGATCGTTCTCCGGCGTGGTCAATAACCCCTCGGAAGTTGGTTTAGCGATTGCTAAGGCACGATGTCTCGCACGTTCGTAGTCGGATCGTCAAGGTCGACTCCCACAGAAACGATAGCCACCATCTCATCGGAACATCAGGACACCTTGCCTCTATCAAGTGGTATCAGATTTCTAGGTTGCTCGGTGAGATTTTACAATTTTTCGTACTTTAGATCGAGTCTGTTCTTCATACCTACAGTCTACGAAAAAAAGCCAAAAAAAATTTAGGGTTAGTTCATCATATCCGAACTAATCTGAGCCTTTGCATAGTCTTTTCAGTATTTTTCTTTATTGAATTTGCGGTTGCATCGTCGTGTCTAGTTGCTGGTCTTAGAGTCTAGTCTTTTAGAGTTTCGAGTTCTGGTCATAAGTTGTCACGCCGTCGCCGCACCATCATCATCGCCCCTGCCATCTACCACCACCGCTTATCTGCCACCAATCCGTATCCATATACCACCACCGCTGCCATATCCTACCATCATATATCCACCACCAATCCCATTTCCTTTCATATTAGGATTGTTTTTGAGTTCCATCTAATTTCCGATTCGTGTTTCCTTGCCTGAGAAGGTTTCAGAAAAAAAGAGTCTGGAGACCCTCGGGTAGTTTTTAGCCCAAAATTTTCACAGGAAAAAATATTTTTCCCTATCCTATTTTTAGGATTTTTTGAGTCTTTTGAGCCACGTGCCATCATAGTGATTTTTTGTCGCACTTTTTCGTCGTCGTTGCCCTGATTTCGAAAAAAAAGTCAAAAAAATATTTCGTGCCCATCCTGTCAGTGTGACGAGGGAAGAATTTTTAGACACTCGCCATTATAGTGATTTTTCGCAAAAAAAAAGAGGAGCGCAAAAAAAGGAGCGCCAAAAAAAAGAGCGAAAAAAAGTTCCAGAGTGTGCTTTTCCCTTGTTTACGTGCAGCGCCATGATTTTTGTTAGTGTTCTAGGCTCGCGTCTCTAGCACGGTCTAGCCTAGGACCAGCACAGTACCATCGTTGAACGTTTATTCAACTTTGCATCTCTGAATTGATTATTGCTGACCCTTTTTGCTACCATATTATAAGCCTTCCCAGCTCCACATACATCTACGTCGTGCGTTTGACTCTCCCTGGTAATCGCTCTATCCAAACTTTGAGAGTTTTGACTATGACGGTTGCCGATCACCGCCTGCTGCTGGGTAAGAACTTGTAAAAATTTGAGATTTGCTTGATGGATTTGTGACATCCACCACCACCTCTTGTTAGTAGTCTGTAGGATCATATTCTTGTGTGTTTCTATTGCTGCTAACCATGGCAGGATCACAAGCCAACGAGACTGACTGGGAGAACATGACGAATAAGGAGTTGGATGATAATTTTCAGCAAATGATGAGTGGACAGGTGCAAGAAGTGCTAAACAGATTTGAAGAGGCCATGGAGAAGACGTTTGTAACACCCGGATGATTAAGCAACAGTGATCACCTCGGTTACTGTGGCTAACCTCACGTTGATTCGAACCCGGTCTACAAATAAATTCAAAACAAAACCAAAGATAAAAGGTTTCAAAAACTAAAACTAAAATGTTCGGGGGTTGTCTAAAATAGCAAACCTAATTATGGTGGGGTGCACAAATTTTTGTAAAATGTTTTGGCATTTTAATTAAACTAAAACAGAAAGCAGAAAAAGAAAAAATAATAAAAGAAAAGAAAGGAAGAAGAAAAGGGGAGGGAACCTCCCCTGGCCCATCTGGGCCAGCCCTTCCCCCGGCCCAGCCAGCCCCCCCGGAGCCCCGCCCCACCTGGCCCCTGGCCTGGCCCAACTCCCCCCCCCTGGGCCGGCCCAACCGGCACCCCCATAACCCCCCCACGCCCCAAACCCTAACCTACCCACTCCCCACTCGCCCCCCCCCGATCCCCTTTCCCCTGCCCCCGCCCCGATCCAGATCGGGGGCGAGGACCCCCGCCGCGCCCCACCTCGCCGGCGGCCCCCCGCCGCCCCAACCGGTCGCCTCCACCCCCCCTCCTCCTCTCCACCGCCCGGACCCCCCCCTCCACACCGTCGCCCCACGCGCGGAGCGCCCGCCGCCGCCTGGACCTCGCCGCCTCGGCCCCCACCCCACCTCGCCGGATCTGCGACGCCGGACGGCCGCCTCCCCGACTCCCTCCTCGCCGGTCGCCTCCGAGCTTCACCGCGCCCGCCTCCTAGACCCTACGCGCCCCTCCCCGTGAGCTCTTTCCCCCCCCCCCCCGTCGCTCCCCTCTTCCCCCTCCCGAACGACGCCGCGCCCAGAGCCCCGTCGCCGGCTCCGCCCCGGCTCCGGCCACCCGCGGCCACGCCGCCGTCCCACCCCCGGCCCCTCACCGCTCCCCCTGTGCGGCTCCCCTGCCGCGGCCGCCGCCCCCCTTTTCCCCGTGGTCGCCTCGGCCACGTGCACGGGCACCACCGACCGCGCGCCCGGCGTCGTGCCCGCCGGCGCCCCTCGCCCCGCCGGCGCCCTCGTACCCCGGCGGCCGCCCCGAAACCCCCGACCGAACCCCGCAGCCGCTCGGCCATCTCCCCCCCCCCCGTTTACGCCACTGCCGGCCCCGCCCCGTCGCCCCGAATCGCCTCGCCGGCGCCGCTGGCCGCCCGGCCGGTCGCGCCGTGGCTGCGGCCTCCGGCCGCCGTCTTGGGCCTCGGCCGCCCCGGCCCCCGTTGGCCTCGGGCGCGGGCGCGGGCGCCGTGTCCTCCTGGGGTGCGCCCGAACGGGCATCGCCCCGCGCGCCCGCTGGCCCGTTTGCCCCTCGGGGCCAATGACATGGGGGCCCCACCCCCAGAACGAAAAAAAAGAAAATAAAATAAAAAAATAAAAATAAAATAAATAAATAATAATATTAAAAAAATAATAATAATAATAAATAAATAAATAATAAATAATAAATTAAATAAAAACAATAAATATAATTAATAAAAATAAAATGAAAATGAATTAAAACTAATTAACTAATTAATTAATTAATTAAATAAGTAAGTAATTAATTAGTCTAACTAATTCTGATTAATTAACCCTAATCACTAATTAACCTAATTAACTAATGTTAATTAACTCTGATTAGGTTAATTAGATATTAGAGAATGACATGCGGGACCCACCTGTCAGGGTTGACTCGGTCAACCCTGTTGACTGATGAGGTCAGCATGACATCATGCTGATGTCATAAAAGCATTTTCGAAATTAATTAAATAATTAATTAAATTCCTGAAATTAATAAAATCTTTTAAAAATCATATCTTTTAATCCGTAATCCGGATTAAAATATTTTCAACATGAAAGTTGCTCAGAACGACGAGACGATTCCGGATACGCAGTCCGTTCGTCCACCACACCCCCCTAACCTATCGAACCCGCAACTTTCCCCCTCCGGCTCCTCTGCCCGAAAACGCGAAACACCGGGAATACTTCCCGGATGTTTCCCCCCTTAACCGGTACCACCTCATACCACGTTAGGGCACGCCTAGCATCGCTTCTTGACATGTCATGCATCGATATGCATCTGTTTACTTGGTATTCATTGTTTCTTCCCCCTCTTCTCTCCGGTAGACTACGAGACCGACGCTGCTGCTGCCCAGTTCGACTACGGAGTTGACGACCCCTCTCTCTTGCCAGAGCAACCAGGCAAGCCCCCCCCCTTGATCACCAGATATCGCCTATTCTTCTCTATACTGCTTGCATTAGAGTAGTGTAGCATGTTACTGCTTTCTGTTATCCTATTCTGATGCATAGCCTGACATTGTTGCTACACCTGTTGATACCTTACCTGCAATCCTAAATGCTTAGTATAGGATGCTAGTTTATCATCATTGGCCCTACATTCTTGTCAGTCTGCCTTGCTATACTATCGGGCCGTGATCACCTGGGAGGTGATCACGGGTATATACTATACCTACTACATACTACACAGATGGTGACTAAAGTCGGGTCAGCTCGAAGAGTACCCGCGAGTGATTCACGGATTGGGGGCTGAAAGGACCTTTGTCCCGACGGCCCTCTGTGTGGATCTTTGTGGCGGAGCGACAGGGCAGGTTGAGACCACCTAGGAGACAGGTGGGCCTGGCCCTGTTCGGCGTTCGCGGACACTTAACACGCTTAACGAGATCTTGGTATTTGATCTGAGTCTGGCTACGAGCCTATACGCACTAACCATCTACGTGGGAGTAGTTATGGGTATCCCGACGTCGTGGTATCAGCCGAAGCACTTCAGACGTCAGCGACGGAGCGGCGCGCGCCGAATTGGACTGGAACGCCACTAGGCTAGGTCTGCTTTCGGCCGCCCTCGCAACGTGCAGGTGTGCTATGGGCGATGGGCCCAGACCCCTGTGCGCTTAGGTTTAGACCGGCGTGCTGGCCTCTCTGTTTTGCCTAGGTGGGGCTGCGACGTGTTGATCTTCCGAGGCCGGGCATGACCCAGGAAAGTGTGTCCGGCCAAATGGGATCGAGCGTGTTGGGCTATGTGGTGCACCCCTGCAGGGAAGTTTAATCTATTCGAATAGCCGTGATCTTCGGTAACAGGACGACTTGGAGTTGTACCTTGACCTTATGACAACTAGAACCGGACACTTAATAAAACACACCCTTCCAAGTGCCAGATACAACCGGTGGTCGCTCTACCTCAGGGATATGAGGAGGGGATCGCCGGGTAGGATTATGCTATGAGATGTTACTTGGAGATGCTACTTGGAGGACGTCGACCTACCCTCTTCTGCCTGTTGCAAGACGAAGGTGACCAGAAGCGTAGTCTTCGACAGGATTAGTTATCCCCCTCTTATTCTGGCATTCTGCAGTTCAGTCCACTGATATGGCCTCCTTACACATATACCCATGCATATGTAGTGTAGTTCCTTGCTTGCGAGTACTTTGGATGAGTACTCACGGTTGCTTTCTCCCCCCTTTTCCCCTTTCCTTTCTTCCTGGTTGCCGCAACCAGATACTGGAGCCCAGGAGCCAGACGCCACCGTCGACGACGACCCCTACTACACCGGAGGTGCCTACTACTACGTGCTGCCCGCTGACGACGACCAGGAGTAGTTTAGGAGGATCCCAGGCAGGAGGCCTGCGCCTCTTTCGATCTGTATCCCAGTTTGTGCTAGCCTTCTTATGGCAACTTGTTTAACTTATGTCTGTACTCAGATATTGTTGCTTCCGCTGACTCGTCTATGATCGAGCACTTGTATTCGAGCCCTCGAGGCCCCTGGCTTGTATTATGATGCTTGTATGACTTATTTTATTTGTAGAGTTGTGTTGTGATATCTTCCCGTGAGTCCCTGATCTTGATCGTACACATTTGCGTGCATGATTAGTGTACGATTGAATCGGGGGCGTCACAAGTTGGTATCAGAGCCGACTGCCTGTAGGAATCCCCCTTCCACACTCCTTGGCCGAAGTCGAGTCTAGACATTACCAAAAACTTTTACTAACTTGGCTGTGTGCCTTACGGGCCCACGTCGCCATCGGGTGGTACTAGGATCTTTTACTCCTCGACCTTTGCTCTGGGACTCTGAACTCTTTTCTACTCGGGTTAAACGAAATTTACTAACTCTAACATTAGGATCCCGTTACCACGTTCACCCCGAAGTTGGATAAGACATAGTTATTCTGTAGGATAGCATTTTGAATAGTGCCCGTGTTGTCATTTGACTCCATTGAAACATCTTTGTTTTCAGATGGAACCCGCGAGGCAGGTCGTGCGCCACACTGCGGCCATTGGTGCCTCAGGATCACCTGCTGTGCTAGCTGATATGATGACCTATCTGGGTTATCGCTGGCACCCTGAGTACACCGTCTACGAGGAGTACCAGGACTTTAACCAGGAGCAGTACCGTGCCATCGTCCACCTCTACTCTCGGGAGTATGAGTCCACTACCGTGCTGCACACCGCTCATGGTGTTGGAGTGACCATCGAGATGGCAGTCCACGATGCGGCTCATGCTGCTCTGACACGTCTTCGTGGAGAGTATCAGGCATTGGACACTTCCCCTTTCAGGCACATTCCTATCGCATCTGACGTTGGTGCGGAGGGATACTACACTGCCGCCTACTCCACCGTCACCCGAGAGCCGTTCCACCATCAGCGCCTGGTTCTGCATGCTGATGGGCTGGACCGAGCTAACAGAGCTCTTCGCCACGAGTTGTACACCACTCGTCAGCACCTTTACAGGGCTCTGACGCGGTTGCACCCCTTTGTCCGGTCTGGACAGCTGCCGCGTTCTGCGATCTACCCAGCCAGGACCGTGATGCCCCACGGTGTCGGATGGCCAGAGGTGGGAGGCTACTCTCCCGCACTTGGTCCTCTTCTGCCACCTGAGCGTCGGGTTCTACACCAGAGTATCCGCGGCCCCCAGGCCACTGACGTGGAGGACTATCCGTTGCCTCACTACCAGCTGTCAGGTTACAGCTACCTTCACAGTACCTCCTGGGACTGATGTAGTCTTGCTCATTAGTCTTAGATGCACTCGCGAGCCTGCGTGCCGCCTATGATGACTTAGTCTATGTACGGAACTCTGTGTACTGAACTCTATGTCCGACCCCTTTTGTAAGTTATGCCGACTATCTATGTGGTATCTGTCGTGCTCCTTTCATTAAGCATGTTTCATCATGAATGACTCTTGCCTATGCAAATTTCTCAATACTGAACTACCCCTGTTATATATTAGCAGGATGGTTAGACCAGCTGGTCGTGGTCGTGGTGGCAACTTCCCACCACCGCCTGAGTACATGGCTGGTATGATCCAACAGCTTGAGATGAATCGCCAGTTCATGGAAAACATGATGGCTCAGTTTCCTCGCCCCAATATGAACCAGCATCCAAACACAACAACTCTGCAGGATTTCATACGCCTCAACCCAAGTGTGTACCGCAGCTCAACCCAGCCGCTGGATGCTGATGACTGGCTCCGTGACATCACCTATGAGATGGAGTCTGCTGATGTAGCCCCTGCCAGCTATGTCACTTTTGCTTCCTTCTTCCTGAAGGGACCCGCAGCTCAATGGTGGGACAGCCACAGGCGTACTCTGCCAGTTGGGACAATCATCTCCTGGCCAGACTTTCAGGCTGCCTTCCGTGCCCGCTTCATTCCTCAGGGAATCATGGACAGGAAGAAGCGTGAGTTTCGCAACCTCACCCAAGGCAACAAGACTGTTGAAGCTTATCAGCGGGAGTTTCTGGACTTATCCCGCTATGCTGAAGAAGACATTGCAACTGATGCTCGCAGACAGGAGAAGTTCCGTGAAGGCCTTCAAGCTGACATCAAGCTCACACTTCTAGTGCATGACTTTGCCGATTTCGCCACCTTGGTGAACAAGGCCATCAATGTCGAGACTGGTCTGCAAGAACACCAGAGCTCTCAAAGGCGCAACCGTGACACGGGCTCATCCTCGGGCCCGCCCTCGCAGAAGCGTAAGATATGGATCCCGAACAGCATGTACCGTCCAACTGCACCTGCCCCAAGGCAGTCTTATGCTGCACCTCGTCTGCCGGCTGCTCCAACTAGGCAGCCGAGGCTTCCAGCTCCACCACCCCAAGCTCCTGTTCCTACCCCCGAGAATGGGTTGTGCTTCAGGTGCGGACAACCAGGACACCGTGCTAGGGAATGCAACCAGAGACAGAATCAACTGGCCCTTCCAGCAACTGGCCGTGGGAACAACCAGGCCCGCAACAACAATGCCAAGTCTTATGGCCGTGTTCATGCCAACCACATTGATCTGAATGAAGCTCAAGACCAGCCTGCTACTGTGATGGGTACACTCCTCGTAAATTCAGTACCAGCATCTGTTTTATTCGATACAGGTGCATCGCATTCATTCATGTCAGAAGATTTTGCATTCATGCATGGCATTAAAAGTGAAGACATGAACGCTTCTCTATTAGTGCACACCCCTGCGGGCCAATGTCGAACCTCCATGATTTGCAACGACGTCCCTGTAGAAATTGAAGGACTGGAATTCCTTGTCTCTCCCATCGTACTGAAGTCCTGTAGCATTGATCTCATTCTGGGAATGGATTGGTTAAAGGCGCATACTGCTTCTATCGTTTGCGCCACCAAGACCGTCCATCTGCTACACCCTTCTGATGAAATAATTAGCTACGATGCTCATCTGGTTCGGAATGCCGAGGCCAGACTTTATGCCTTAAACGCATTGAACGCTGCACCACTTGAGGGCATTGAAAACATTCCCGTCGTGCGTGAATTCCTAGACGTCTTTCCTGAAGAACTCCCAGGGATTCCCCCTGCTAGAGCTGTCGAATTCGTCATCGACTTGAAACCAGGCACCACTCCTATAGCCAAGCGACCCTACAAGATGCCGCCGCATGAACTCCTTGAGCTTAAGGAGGAAATCGATAATTCTCTTCGAAGTGGTTTCATTCGCCCAAGTTGCTCTCCTTGGGGAGCACCTTCTCTCTTTGTCAAGAAGAAAGATGGGACGAACCGATTGGTCCAAGACTACCGTCCTATAAATCAAGCTACCATTCAGAATAAGTATCCTCTTCCTCGGATCAATGATCTGTATGATCAATTGGCTGGATCATCAGTGTTCTCTAAACTCGACTTGAGGTTGGGTTACCACCAGATCCGTGTTCGTGAGGAAGATATCCCCAAGACCGCATTTGTGACTCGTTATGGTTCATACGAGTACACCGTCATGTCTTTCGGCTTAACCAATGCTCCAGCCACCTTCTCTCGCCTGATGAACTATATATTCATGGATTACCTCGACAAGTTCGTCGTGGTTTATCTGGATGATATTCTGGTATTTTCCAAGAACGAAGAGGAACATGCTGAACATCTTCGCCTCGTGCTGGAAAAGCTACGAGAGCATCAACTTTATGCCAAGTTCTCCAAATGTGAATTCTGGCTTCCCGAAGTAACCTATCTTGGGCATGTCATCTCTAAGGATGGTATTGCCGTCAACCCTGAACGAGTTCAGGCTATTCTCGATTGGACTCCTCCGAAGAACGTTAAGCAAGTCAGAAGTTTTCTCGGTCTCGCCAGCTACTGCCGTCGATTCGTCGAGAACTTCTCCAAGATTGCCAGGCCTCTGACTAACCTATTGCATAAGGGCGTCAAGTTCCAATGGACAGATAAATGTCAGGAAAGTTTCCAGGCACTCAAGGACAAGTTGACTTCTGCCCCAGTACTAGCTCCTCCTGATACTAAGAAGGACTTCGTCATTTACTGCGACGCTTCCCGTCAAGGACTAGGCTGTGTCCTAATGCAAGAGCGCAAAGTGGTTGCTTATGCCTCTCGGCAATTGCGCCCTCACGAGGAGAACTACCCAGTTCACGACCTCGAACTTGCTGCTGTCATTCATGCACTAAAACAGTGGCGACATTACCTACTCGGTAATCGTTGCGAGATCTTCACTGACCACCAAAGTCTGAAGTATATATTTACTCAGCCAGACCTGAACCTCCGTCAGCAGAGATGGATGGAGACTGTTGCAGACTTTGATTTGGGTATTTCCTATACCCCAGGCAAGGCTAATGTAATGGCTGATGCCTTGAGCCGCAAGTCTTACTGCAACCACCTCCAGGTTCACAAAGTTCAGCCTTCACTTGTTGAAGAATTCAGAAAGCTAAACCTCCATATTGTTCCTCCGGGTGCACTCGCTCCCCCTCCCCCGGAGTTCCGCAAGATGAATCTCCGTGTTGTTTCCCAGGGTTCCCTCTATACCCTGGCTGTTGAACCCGATCTCGTGGGCACCATAAAGACAATGCAGGGATTTGACTCTGAAGTCTACAAGATTAAGCAAGACCTCAAAGAAGGAAGTCCCTCATCCTTCACTATTGCTGATGATGGCGCCTTGTACTTCAAAGGCCGCCTAGTGGTGCCGTGTAAGGAGGAAAACCTGAATATGACCCAGGAGGTTATGAAAGAAGCTCATGATACGCCTCTATGTATTCATCCTGGTAGTACAAAGATGTACCAAGACATCCGCCAGAGATTCTGGTGGTCTAATATGAAGCAAGACATTGCTCGTTATGTTGCTGAATGTGACGTTTGCCGTCGTATCAAAGCAGAACATCAAAGGCCTGCTGGAACTCTACAACCTATATCTATTCCTGAATGGAAATGGGACCATGTTGAAATGGACTTCGTCACTGGATTCCCCAAATCGCAGAAAGGCAATGATGCTATTCTTGTCGTCATTGACCGACTTTCTAAGGTTGCACATTTTCTGGCGGTCAAAGAAACGATCACTGCTAGTCAGCTTGCAACTCTCTACATGACCAGAATTGTTTCGCTTCACGGTATTCCACTGGTTATCAGTTCAGACCGTGGCAGTTTATTCACTTCAAGATTCTGGGCAAGTTTCCAAGAAGCTATGGGCACTCATCTGTCTTTCAGCACTGCTTTTCATCCTCAGTCACAAGGGCAAGTTGAACGTGTCAACCAAGTTCTCGAAGACATGCTTCGAGCTTGTGTTATTTCCTTCGGCAAGAAATGGGAGGAATCTCTTCCGTATGCTGAGTTCTCTTATAATAATAGCTATCAAGCTAGTCTGAAGATGGCCCCCTTCGAAGTGTTATATGGACGAAAGTGTCGAACCCCTCTGAACTGGTCAGAAACTGGGGAACGTCCACTCTTCGGTCCGGATATTATCCAACATGCCGAAGAACAAGTCCGCATTATTCGCGAGAATCTCAAGACTGCTCAGTCACGTCAGAAGAGTCAGTATGACCGTCATCATAAAGACATGGTCTATCAACCTGGCGAAAAGGCCTATCTTCGCGTTACACCAATGAAGGGTGCTCACCGCTTCGGGATCAAGGGCAAGCTAGCTCCTCGCTATATTGGCCCATTCACTATTCTGGAAAGGCGTGGAAAAGTGGCATATCAACTGGAGCTTCCGTCGAACCTTTCTCAGGTTCACGATGTGTTCCATGTGTCACAACTCCGCCGTTGCTTCAAGGACCCAATCCGAGCTGTGGATCATGAAGTGCTCGAATTGCAACAGGACCTCTCCTATAAAGAGCAACCGGTCCGCATTCTCGACCAAGCTGAACGCCGCACACGCCAGAAGGCGATCAAGTTCCTCAAGGTCCAGTGGTCGAATCACTCTGAAGACGAAGCCACCTGGGAACGCGAGGATCGTCTGCGCGATGAATACCCCGCACTGTTTCCTTCTACCTCCTAAATCTCGGGACGAGATTTCTTGTAGTGGAGGAGATTTGTAACACCCGGATGATTAAGCAACAGTGATCACCTCGGTTACTGTGGCTAACCTCACGTTGATTCGAACCCGGTCTACAAATAAATTCAAAACAAAACCCAATATAAAAGGTTTCAAAAACTAAAACTAAAATGTTCGGGGGTTGTCTAAAATAGCAAACCTAATTATGGTGGGGTGCACAAATTTTTGTAAAATGTTTTGGCATTTTAATTAAACTAAAACAGAAAGCAGAAAAAGAAAAATAATAAAAGAAAAAGAAAGGAAGAAGAAAAGGGGAGGGAACCTCCCCTGGCCCATCTGGGCCAGCCCTTCCCCCGGCCCAGCCAGCCCCCCCGGAGCCCCACCCCACCTGGCCCCTGGCCTGGCCCAACTCCCCCCCCTGGGCCGGCCCAACCGGCACCCCCATAACCCCCCACGCCCCAAACCCTAACCTACCCACTCCCCACTCGCCCCCCCCGATCCCCTTTCCCCTGCCCCCGCCCCGATCCAGATCGGGGGCGAGGACCCCCGCCGCGCCCCACCTCGCCGGCGGCCCCCCGCCGCCCCAACCGGTCGCCTCCACCCCCCCTCCTCCTCTCCACCGCCCGGACCCCCCCCTCCACACCGTCGCCCCACGCGCGGAGCGCCCGCCGCCGCCTGGACCTCGCCGCCTCGGCCCCCACCCCACCTCGCCGGATCTGCGACGCCGGACGGCCGCCTCCCCGACTCCCTCCTCGCCGGTCGCCTCCGAGCTTCACCGCGCCCGCCTCCTAGACCCTACGCGCCCCTCCCCGTGAGCTCTTTCCCCCCCCCCCCCCGTCGCTCCCCTCTTCCCCCTCCCGAACGACGCCGCGCCCAGAGCCCCGTCGCCGGCTCCGCCCCGGCTCCGGCCACCCGCGGCCACGCCGCCGTCCCACCCCCGGCCCCTCACCGCTCCCCCTGTGCGGCTCCCCTGCCGCGGCCGCCGCCCCCCTTTTCCCCGTGGTCGCCTCGGCCACGTGCACGGGCACCACCGACCGCGCGCCCGGCGTCGTGCCCGCCGGCGCCCCTCGCCCCGCCGGCGCCCTCGTACCCCGGCGGCCGCCCCGAAACCCCCGACCGAACCCCGCAGCCGCTCGGCCATCTCCCCCCCCCCGTTTACGCCACTGCCGGCCCCGCCCCGTCGCCCCGAATCGCCTCGCCGGCGCCGCTGGCCGCCCGGCCGGTCGCGCCGTGGCTGCGGCCTCCGGCCGCCGTCTTGGGCCTCGGCCGCCCCGGCCCCCGTTGGCCTCGGGCGCGGGCGCGGGCGCCGTGTCCTCCTGGGGTGCGCCCGAACGGGCATCGCCCCGCGCGCCCGCTGGCCCGTTTGCCCCTCGGGGCCAATGACATGGGGGCCCCACCCCCAGAACGAAAAAAAAGAAAATAAAATAAAAAAATAAAAATAAAATAAATAAATAATAATATTAAAAAATAATAATAAATAATAATAAATAAATAAATAATAAATAATAAATTAAATAAAAACAATAAATATAATTAATAAAAATAAAATGAAAATGAATTAAAACTAATTAACTAATTAATTAATTAATTAAATAAGTAAGTAATTAATTAGTCTAACTAATTCTGATTAATTAACCCTAATCACTAATTAACCTAATTAACTAATGTTAATTAACTCTGATTAGGTTAATTAGATATTAGAGAATGACATGCGGGACCCACCTGTCAGGGTTGACTCGGTCAACCCTGTTGACTGATGAGGTCAGCATGACATCATGCTGATGTCATAAAAGCATTTTCGAAATTAATTAAATAATTAATTAAATTCCTGAAATTAATAAAATCTTTTAAAAATCATATCTTTTAATCCGTAATCCGGATTAAAATATTTTCAACATGAAAGTTGCTCAGAACGACGAGACGATTCCGGATACGCAGTCCGTTCGTCCACCACACCCCCCTAACCTATCGAACCCGCAACTTTCCCCCTCCGGCTCCTCTGCCCGAAAACGCGAAACACCGGGAATACTTCCCGGATGTTTCCCCCCTTAACCGGTACCACCTCATACCACGTTAGGGCACGCCTAGCATCGCTTCTTGACATGTCATGCATCGATATGCATCTGTTTACTTGGTATTCATTGTTTCTTCCCCCTCTTCTCTCCGGTAGACTACGAGACCGACGCTGCTGCTGCCCAGTTCGACTACGGAGTTGACGACCCCTCTCTCTTGCCAGAGCAACCAGGCAAGCCCCCCCCTTGATCACCAGATATCGCCTATTCTTCTCTATACTGCTTGCATTAGAGTAGTGTAGCATGTTACTGCTTTCCGTTGATCCTATTCTGATGCATAGCCTGACATTGTTGCTACACCTGTTGATACCTTACCTGCAATCCTAAATGCTTAGTATAGGATGCTAGTTTATCATCATTGGCCCTACATTCTTGTCAGTCTGCCTTGCTATACTATCGGGCCGTGATCACCTGGGAGGTGATCACGGGTATATACTATACCTACTACATACTACACAGATGGTGACTAAAGTCGGGTCAGCTCGAAGAGTACCCGCGAGTGATTCACGGATTGGGGGCTGAAAGGACCTTTGTCCCGACGGCCCTCTGTGTGGATCTTTGTGGCGGAGCGACAGGGCAGGTTGAGACCACCTAGGAGACAGGTGGGCCTGGCCCTGTTCGGCGTTCGCGGACACTTAACACGCTTAACGAGATCTTGGTATTTGATCTGAGTCTGGCTACGAGCCTATACGCACTAACCATCTACGTGGGAGTAGTTATGGGTATCCCGACGTCGTGGTATCAGCCGAAGCACTTCAGACGTCAGCGACGGAGCGGCGCGCGCCGAATTGGACTGGAACGCCACTAGGCTAGGTCTGCTTTCGGCCGCCCTCGCAACGTGCAGGTGTGCTATGGGCGATGGGCCCAGACCCCTGTGCGCTTAGGTTTAGACCGGCGTGCTGGCCTCTCTGTTTTGCCTAGGTGGGGCTGCGACGTGTTGATCTTCCGAGGCCGGGCATGACCCAGGAAAGTGTGTCCGGCCAAATGGGATCGAGCGTGTTGGGCTATGTGGTGCACCCCTGCAGGGAAGTTTAATCTATTCGAATAGCCGTGATCTTCGGTAACAGGACGACTTGGAGTTGTACCTTGACCTTATGACAACTAGAACCGGACACTTAATAAAACACACCCTTCCAAGTGCCAGATACAACCGGTGGTCGCTCTACCTCAGGGATATGAGGAGGGGATCGCCGGGTAGGATTATGCTATGAGATGTTACTTGGAGATGCTACTTGGAGGACGTCGACCTACCCTCTTCTGCCTGTTGCAAGACGAAGGTGACCAGAAGCGTAGTCTTCGACAGGATTAGTTATCCCCCTCTTATTCTGGCATTCTGCAGTTCAGTCCACTGATATGGCCTCCTTACACATATACCCATGCATATGTAGTGTAGTTCCTTGCTTGCGAGTACTTTGGATGAGTACTCACGGTTGCTTTCTCCCCCCTTTTTCCCCTTTCCTTTCTTCCTGGTTGCCGCAACCAGATACTGGAGCCCAGGAGCCAGACGCCACCGTCGACGACGACCCCTACTACACCGGAGGTGCCTACTACTACGTGCTGCCCGCTGACGACGACCAGGAGTAGTTTAGGAGGATCCCAGGCAGGAGGCCTGCGCCTCTTTCGATCTGTATCCCAGTTTGTGCTAGCCATCTTATGGCAACTTGTTTAACTTATGTCTGTACTCAGATATTGTTGCTTCCGCTGACTCGTCTATGATCGAGCACTTGTATTCGAGCCCTCGAGGCCCCTGGCTTGTATTATGATGCTTGTATGACTTATTTTATTTGTAGAGTTGTGTTGTGATATCTTCCCGTGAGTCCCTAATCTTGATCGTACACATTTGCGTGCATGATTAGTGTACGATTGAATCGGGGGCGTCACAACGTTCGAAACAAAGCTCGATAACAAGTTCAATGAATTGCTCGCGCGTCTTCCACCACCACCACCGGCTTCCCCTAACGCACCTCTACAACAACAACAACAACAACAATAACAAGAACAACAACGTCGCTTTCCAAATCAAGTGAGACGAGCACAGCGCGTTCCCATTGACCATGGGTAAAATTCTGGTGCTGTTGTTGATGCTTCTGCCGCTCCTATTGCTACTGCAGAGGTGGTGGACCATTACGAGGATGAGGTTGACCAAAATCAGAACTACGTGCAACCACCAGCACCACCACCACCAGGTCGTCCTCATGCATATCATCGCAACGGTAGGGCTGCACCACCACCTGCGGTACATGACCATCTTCCTAAAGTAAAATCGAATATTTCACCATTTGAGGGTAGATATGTTCCTAATATATACTTACTTGGGAGTTAGAAACTAAACAACGATTTACATGTTTACAATATCCTGAGGAGAGACGTGTTCCTGTTGCTGTTTGTGCTTTCACTAGCTTTGCATGTGTTTGGTGGTCTGAGCATTGTAGATTATATCCTATTCCAGCTACTTGGGCTGCTTTGAAAACTGCTATGCGTACTCGTTGGGTTCCACCATATTATCAACGTGAATTACTTCAAAAATTGTAGCGTTTAAGACAAGGAAAAAATTCTATAGAAGAATATTACCAGGAATTACAAACTGGCATGATTAGATGTGGTATTGTTGAGGAGAATGAAGCTATGCTTGCACATTTTATGGGTGGATTAAATAGAGAGATTCAGACCATTCTAGAGTATAAGGAGTATACTAATATCACTCGTTTATTCCATCTTGCTTGTAAAGCCGAACGTGATTGCAGGATCGACAGGCATTGGCGCGAACTAACTTTTCTGCAGGTCGATCTTCCTCATGGACACCACGTGCATCCTCTACTTCCAATCCACCAGCACCTCCATCAGGTGCCACCTCTAGCCGTGATACTAGAAAGCAGGCACAACCACCACTATCTGCTAAGAGCACACCTGTCGGACCTGCGCAGAGCTCTTCTTCTTCCATGGCATCAACAGGGCACACAAGTGATATTATTTGTCGTCGTTGTAAGGGAAGAGGACATTTTGCGAGAGAATGCCAATCTCAGCGTGTGATGAGTGCTACTGACGATGGTGGGTATGAGTCCGCTAGTGACTATGATGAGGAGACTTTGGCTCTTATTACACATAAAGAACACGCTGGAGAGGATTCAGATCATGAGACGCAATACATGGCTGCTGAAGATGCTGACATGTATGAATGTTTAGTTGCTCAACGTGTTTTGAGTGTGCAGGTTAAACAAGCTAAGCAGAATCAGAGGCATAATTTGTTCCATACAAAGGGAGTTGCGAAGGAACGTGTTGTTCGCGTCATCATGGATGGAGGGAGCTGCAATAACTTGGCTAGCATGGAGATTGTGGAGAAGCTATCTCTCACCACAAGACCACATCCACATCCTTACTACATCCAATGGTTCAACAACAGCGGCAAGGTTAAGGTAACACGTACTGTTCGTGTGCATTTTAGTATATCTACATATGCTGATTATGTTGATTGTGATGTGGTACCTATGCAAGCATGTTCCTTATTACTTGGTAGACCATGGCAATTTGATAAAAAATATGTACACCATGGTAGAAACAAACAGTATACTCTTGTTCATAAGGATAAAAAAATTATTTTGCTTCCTACGACTCCTGATTCCATTTTGGAAGATGATATTAATAGAGCTAATAAAGCAAAACAGGATAAAAATAAAAGTGAAAATCAGATTGTGGCAAAAGAATTTGAGCAACAAATGCAGCCTAATAATAAACCATCTAGTGTTTCTTCTGAAATTAAATTGAAAAGTGCATGTTTACTTGCCACCAAATCTGATATTGATGATTTAGACTTTAGCAAATCTGTTTGCTATGCTTTTGTGTGCAAAGAGGCATTATTTTTATTCGAGCACTTGCCTTCCTCTTTGCCTCGTGCTGTCACTAACAGTTTGCAGGAGTTCGCTGACGTGTTTCCACAAGACATACCACCGGGATTACCACCTATTCGAGGGATTGAGCATCAAATTGACTTAATTCCTGGTGCATCATTACCCAACCATGCACCATACCGTACCAATCCAGAGGAGATGAAGGAGATTATGCGTCAAGTACAAGAACTGCTCGACAAAGGTTATATACGCAAATCCCTTAGTCCTTGTGTTGTTCCTATCATTTTAGTGCCGAAAAAGGATGGTACGTCACGTATGTGCGTTGATTGTAGAGGCATTAATAATATTACTATTTGTTATCATCATCCTATTCCTAGGCTAGATGATATGCTTGATGAATTGAGTGGCTCTACAATATTCTCCAAAGTTGATTTGCATAGTGGATACCATCAAATTCGTATGAAATTGGGAGATGAATGGAAAACAACATTTAAAACTAAGTTTGGATTATATGAGTGGTTAGTCATGCCTTTTGGGTTAACTAATGCACCTAGTACTTTCATGAGGTTAATGAACAAAGTTTTACGTGCTTTCATTAGACGATTTGTGGTAGTTTACTTTGATGACATATTGATTTATAGCAAATCTTTTGAGGAACATTTGGAACATTTACGTTCTATTTTTATTGCTCTACGTGATGCACATTTGTTTGGTAACCTTGGAAAGTGCACCTTTTGCACCGACCGAGTATCTTTTCTTGGCTATGTTGTTACTCCACAGGGAATTGAAGTTGATAAAGCCAAGACTGAAGCTATTGAGAGTTGGCCACAGCCCAAAACAGTCACACAAGTGAGGAGTTTCCTTGGCCTCGCTAGATTCTATAGGCGTTTTGCGAGAGATTTCAACACCATTGCTGGACCTCTCAGCGAGCTTACAAAGAAGGATGTGCCTTTTGTTTGGGGTACTGCACAGGAAGAAGCCTTCACGGTATTGAAAGATAAGTTGACACATGCTCCTTTACTCCAACTTCCTGATTTTAATAAGACTTTTGAGCTTGAATGTGATGCTAGTGGAATTGGATTAGGAGGTGTGTTATTACAAGATGGCAAACCTGTTGCATACTTTTCTGAAAAATTCAGTGGGCATAGTCTAAATTATTCTACTTATGATAAAGAATTATATGCTCTTGTTCAGACCTTAGAAACATGGCAACATTATTAATGGCCCAAGGAATTTGCTATACATTTTGATCATTAATCTTTGAAACACATTAAAAGTCAAGAAAAACTGAACCATAGACATGCTAAATGGGTTGAATTCATTGAGACTTTCCCTTATGTCATTAAACACAAGAAGGGTAAAGAAAATGTTATTGCTGATGCATTGTCTCGTCGTTATACTATGCTTTCACAACTTGACTTTAAAATATTTGGTTTGGAGACAATCAAAGATCAATATGTGCATGATGCTGCATTTAAAGATTTAATGCAGAATTGTCAGGAAGGGAGAATGAAGCTATGCATTCCAGCTAGCTCCGTTCGTCTTTTGTTGTTGTAGGAGGCGCATGGAAGAAGATTAATGGGACACTTTGGCGTCAAGAAGACGGAGGATATACTTGCTACACATTTCTTTTGGCCAAAGATGAGATGGGATGTTGAGCGTTTTGTTGTTCGCTGCACTACATGTCAAAAAGCTAAGTCACGACTCAATCCTCATGGTTTAGATATGCCTTTCTCTTTACCTAGTGTTCCTTGGGAGGATATATCTATGGACTTTGTTTTAGGTTTACCTCGAACAAAGAAGGGGAGGGATAGCATATTCGTTGTCGTGGATAGATTCTCGAAAATGGCACACTTTATACCATGTCATAAAAGCGATGATGCTGTTCATGTTGCTGATTTGTTCTTTCGTGAAATTATTCGCTTGCATGGTGCCAAATACTATTGTTTCAGATCGTGATACTAAATTTCTTAGCCACTTTTGGAGATGTTTATGGGCTAAGTTGGTGACTAAACTGCTGTTTAGTACTACTTGTCACCCCCAAACTGATGGACAAACTGAAGTAGTCAATAGAACATTGTCTACTATGCTTAGGGCTGTTTTGAAGAATAACAAGAAAATGTGGGAAGAATGCTTGCCTCATATTGAATTTGCTTATAATCATTCATTGCATTCTACTACTAAGATGTGCCCTTTTGAAATTGTGTATGGTTTACTACCTCGTGCACCTATTGATTTGTTGCCTCTTTCATCTTCGGAGAAGGTTAATTTTGATGCTAAAGAACATGCTGAATTGATTTTAAAAATGCATGAGTTAACTAAGGAAAATATTGAGCGTATGAATGCTAAATATAAACTTTCTGGAGATAAGGGTAGAAAACATGTTGTGTTTGCACCTGGAGATCTTGTTTGGTTACATTTGCGTAAGGATAGATTTCCTAATTTGTGCAAATCAAAGCTAATGCCACGTGCTGATGGTCCTTTTAAGGTGTTAGAGAAAATAAATGATAATGCATATAAACTTGAGCTGCATGTAGATTTTGGGGTTAGTCCCACTTTTAACATTGCAGATTTGAAGCCTTATTTGGGTGAGGACGATGAAGTTTCATCGAGGACGACTTCATTTCAAGAAGGGGAGGATGATGGGGACATCAATACCATTGTTACACCCATAGCCCCTACTGTTATACATACTGGGCCAATTACTAGAGCTCACGCACTCCAATTGAATTATCAGATACTTTCGTTTCTTGGTAACGATTCTAATGTTCATGAGAATATGATGCTGCCTAAATTGGATACATTTGTTTTGCTTACAAAAGAAGGGCCTAGCTTGGACAAGAAAGATGAACCTTGAATAAGTTCAAGCATGGAGGTGATAGCATGCACAAGGGGATCAAGAACGGAGTTACAAGTGATGATTTCAGGACTTTGAAGCCACCATAAGGAGTGCATGAAGCCTTGGACAAAATATACAAGATGCCACTTCGTAAATTTCATTCAGAGGCTATTTTAGGTGCTGCATCAACTTATTATTGGGCCAGGCTCATGTATTTTCGAAATACTTAAGTATAGGCTAATTTTAGAGTCTGTATGTGTGGGGAAACAAGAGTTAGGGTTTGTTTCAGAGCCCTCCTCCAAGGGCCACGAAATCCCCCCTCTTCCTCCATATATACAACCCTTAGGGCGTCGTTTAGACTTTAGGATTTGTTTAGATTAAAAGTTCGCCATAGCTGCAACTTCGCGTACTTCGTTTGTGTCCAACGACCAGACCAAGACGTCACAGAGCCCCACCTTGATCAATAAAGCTTTCATCTTATATTCGCAATATCCAGATTGCAATCTCAGATTCTTTCTTGTTCTTCGTTTGCTCGCAGGAAACAGACCCTCGTGCTCAGGATGATCATGCTCCGGCGTGGTCAATAACCCCTTGGAAGTTGGTTTAGCGATTGCTAAGGCACGACGTCTCGCACGTTCGTAGTCGGATCCTCAAGGTCGACTCCCACAGAAATGATAGCCACCATCTCATCGAAACATCGGGACACCTTACCTCTATCACCACTGTTCATCCCGGATCCATTGGATCCTAGTCTTGTGTTGATTATAGTTCTTCTCAGGATCAGTCTTGTATAGTTCATATAGATCCGGAGGTAGATCTATAGTGGTATTTCCACGGTGCTGCCTACGACCCTTCCTTGCAGATTTCTAAGAAGCCATAATATTCAGACAGATAGGCTTCAAGACAGTGAAAGGCTTTCGTCTACTTGTCAAGCAAGGGCTGGCCTCAGCGCTGTAAGAATTATGCACATGAATGCAGAATATAAGAACCAAGGGATTCTCCCACAGACATGTACATGTGATAGCATTAGAGATGCGAGGGAAGGGGAAGAGGTCATATGCATTCTCAAAAGATTTTGAAGATAAATCAGTTGGAATACATTGACCTCATAGTGCGAAGACATTCACTTATTTGAAGTGAGTTGGTTCTAGATTTGTACGAATCCATGAATAAGTACAAGTGAGGAATCTAACTAGTTATGAAGCATAAGTGAACATGCTTTGCATGATATGAGATTTAGAAAGAGACAACTCCAGATTTGGAAGTGTAGAAACCAGTTTTGGTCGAACTGGATGGATTTTACAGATCAAAAAGGCTATAAAAAGTGAAATTTATTTACCACAGACGAACTTCTAGACGAGGTAGAAGGGTGGCTAAGAAGTCCAATCTCCCACTCCCTATCTTGTCGGCGGAAGACACCTATGGCGGCGGCGGAGAAGACGAGGTCCGCGGCCAGCGTGAGGACGGCGTCGAAGAGGTCGTGGCAGCTAAGCGCTTCGTCTCCAGCGTCGATGCGAGCTAGCTGTGGCGCTAGGGTTTGTGCGAGTTTGTGAGATGGAAGAGGAGATAATGACTGTGCGTGGGTGTGTATTTATAAGGTAAGGGGCTGTGCAGCGTAATTATAAAGGTGCGCTTGGCGGTTCACATCTGATGGACACATGGCATGCATGCAACTCATTGTGAGTTGTTCCATGTTCCCACACACGCCTGGTTTGTTGGGTGGTCGTTCCGGCTTCTCCGGTATTGAGGCAATAGAGATATAGCATTGAAAACAGATTTAAATGTGTGTCTCTTTATGTTCAGTTGATAAGGATGCAGTGAAGACATTTGACACGTTTCAACAGAATGCATATGACTGGATAGGCAGAATTTGAGGAAGAAGCACATAAGGGGTTAGGGCCCGATCACATTCACTTAGATTAGAAAATGGCAAGTTTGAAGACATAGCTATAAATGAATGTTGTAGAGGAGAGAACACACACACACACACACACACATATCAGAAAAGACCAAATCAACATTGTGAAGATAAACCTTGAAGTCAAATCAATGTTGAAGACAAACCAAATGCAAAGATAATGCAATCATGATGCCAAATGAAAATCTTCGGGAAAGGTTGGTGGTGGCGTTACCCACCGTGGCGCTCCGAAGTCAAATTCCGCGTTAATGTATTCACACATAGAGGGTATGCCTTCATTGATTGAAGATATACGTTACTTCGTGTGATGCACATCTAAGTCATCAACATGCATAAGTATTATGATGTGTGTTCAATCAAAGGACATTTGAGGATTCTAAGATGTTTAGCTCACACCGCAGCTTGCAAAACCTTTTCTCATCTATGGGCTTTGTGAAGATATCTGCCAATTGCTCTTCAGTGTTCACATGAATGATATCAATGTCTTCCTTCATTACATGATATCTGAGAAAGTGATGACGGGTCTGAGTGTGCTTTGTCTTCGAGTGCTGAACTAGGTTGTTGGCAATCTTGATGGAGCTTTCATTGTCGCAGTAGAGTGGCACGTGCTTCAGGTGGATGCCATAGTCCTTGAGAGTTTGCTTCATCCATAGAAGCTGAGCGCAGCAAGATCGAGCAGCAATGTATTCGGATTCAGAAGTGGAGAGTGATACATAGTTCTACTTCTTTGAAGACCAATAGACAAGAGAACGTCCAAGAAGTGACATGTGCCTGATGTGGACCTGAAATCAACCTGGTCACCAGCATAATCAGCATCTGAGAATCCAACTAGATCAAACTCAGAGCCCTTTGGATACCGTAATCCTAGTGTTGGGGTGTAAGCCAAATATCGAAGAATTCGCTTCATAGCTAAGAGATGTGATTCCTTTGGTGCCGCTTGGAATCGGGCACACATGCAGACGCTAAGCATTATATCAGGCCTAGATGCACATTAGTAGAGTAAGGAACGAATCATGGAGTGCTATACCTTTTGGTCGAACTCTTTACCATTGTTGTTGGGGCCCAATTGGCGTTTGGTTGGCATTGGTGTCGTGTTCCCTTTGTAGTCTTGCATTCCAAACTTCTTCAGGCAATATTTGAGGTATTTTTCTTGTGATATGAAGATGCCATTACTCTGCTGACGGATTTGAAGACCAAGGAAGAATTTCAGCTCACCCATCATGGACATCTGATATTGCTCTTGCATCATATGCCCAAATTCATCACTGTATCTCTTATCAGTGCAGCCGAAGATAATGTCATCGATATAGATTTGTCATATAAATAGTTCACCATCATATGTATCCGTGAAGAGAGTGGGATCTAGGGAACCAGGTTTGAAGCATTTGCTCTTCAGGAAGTCTTTGAGTGTGTCATACCAAGCACGAGGGGCTTGTTTGAGGCCATAAAGTGCCTTGTTGAGCTTGTATACCATGTTAGGACGCTTTGGGTCTTGAAAGCCAGGTGGTTGTGCAACATACACTTCTTTTCAATTTTGCCATTGGGGAAGGTACTCTTTACATGCATTTGGTACAGAAAAATGTTGTTGTGGTCGGCATAGGCTAACAGTATGCGAATGGCTTCAAGCCTTGCCACAGGAGCAAAGGTTTCATCGAAGTCAATTCCTTCAACTTGTGTGTAACCTTGAGCAATGAGACGAGCCTTGTTTCTGAAAACATGACCATGCTCATCTTGTTTGTTGCGATAGATCCACTTGGTGCCGATAATATTGTGCTTGCGAGGATCATGACGCTTTACTAGCTCCCACACATTGTTCAGCTCGAATTGTTGAAGTTCTTCTTTCATAGCTTGAATCCATTTAGGTTCCATGAAGGCTTCATCAACTTTCTTGGGTTCAGAAATAGAGACAAATGCAAAGTGCCCACATAAGTTTGCAAGTTGTGCTGCTCTTGAATGAGTGAGTGGACCAGGTGCATTGATGCTATCAGTTATCTTCTCAATCTGGAGCTCATTTGCGACACGAGGATGAACTGGACGAATATTTTGCCCTTGCTGATCATTGTCTTCATCTTCAGCATTGGCTTCAGGTTGAGCAGTGTCCTCATCCTGATTAGGTGCAGAAATGATGATTTCCTCTTCAGACTTTTCCTCTGAAGGTATGATTTCTCTAGTACCCATAAGCTTGATAGATTCACTTGGTGTAGCTTCATCTAGCACATTTGGCAGGTGCTCTCTTTGCGAGCCGTTAGTCTCATCGAACCGCACATCCCAGTTTCAACCACTTTGTAGTGAAAGAGGTTGAAAACTCTATAGGAGTGCAAATCCTTTCCGTAGTCTAGCATAAAACCTTCATGTGCTTTTGGTGCAAATTTTGAAGTGTAATGTGGATCCTTGAACCAGCACCTAGCACCAAATACTCTGAAATAGCTGATGTTTGGCTTCTTACTAGTCAGGAGCTCATATGATGTCTTCTTTAGGAACTTGTGAAGATAAACACGGTTGATGACGTGGCATGCAGTATCAATAGCTTAAGGCTAGAATTTCCTTGGAGTCTTGTACTCATCGAGCATCGTTCGTGCCATCTCAATGAGGGTTCTGTTCTTGTGTTCCATGATGCCATTTTGTTGAGGTGTGTATGGAGCAGAGAACTCATGCGTGCTGCCCAATGTATGAAGATAAGTGTCAAGTCTGGTGTTCTTGAATTTTGTGTTGTTGTCACTTCTGATGTGCTTGATCTTGATGCCATAGTTGGTCATGACACGATTAGAGAATCGTCTAAAGACATCTTGCACTTCAGTCTTGTAGAGAATTATGTGCACCCATGTATATCTAGAGTAATCATCTACAAGGACGAAACCATAGAGGCAAGCAGTGGTAGTAAGGGTAGAGTAGTGAGTAGGGCCAAATAAGTCCATGTGAAGCAGCTCGAAGGGACGCGTCGTTATCGGTGTCAAAACCGGCGGATCTCGGGTAGGGGGTCCCGAACTGTGCGTCTAAGGCGGATGGTAACAGGTGGCAGGGGACACAATGTTTTACCCAGGTTCGGGCCCTCTTGATGGAGGTAAAACCCTACGTCCTGCTTGATTAATATTGATGATATGGGTAGTACAAGAGTAGATCTACCACGAGATCAGAGAGGCTAAACCCTAGAAGCTAGCCTATGGTATGATTGTATGTTGTCCTACGGACTAAAACCCTCCTGTTTGTATAGACACCGGAGAGGTTAGGGTTACACAAGGTCGGTTACAAAGGAGGAGATACACATATACGTATTTCCTAGCTTGCCTTCCACGCCAAGTAGAGTCCCATCCGGACACGAGACGAAGTCTTCAATCCTGTATCTTCATGGTCTAACAGTCCGGCCAATGGATATAGTCCGGCTGTCCGGAGACCCCCTAATCCAGGACTCCCACAGTAGCCCTTGAACCAGGCTTTCAATGACGATGAGTCCGGCGCGCAGTATTGTCTTCGGCATTGCAAGGCGGGTTCCTCCTCCGAATACACCACGGAAGAATTTGAATATAAGGATAGTGTCCGACCCTGCAAAATAAGTTCCAGATACCACCGTAGAGAGAATAATATTTCCACAAATCCAATTTGCTGACTTGTTTTGGCAACACGACATTATGCCACGGCCCGGTGATTATTTGAACCGTTTCCTTTAACTAGCCCCGCACATAACGTGAGGCAGTTTTTTGACACGTCTTGTCAAAGCAGAGATCGTGTCCCCATATCACGGGATTCTCATCAATACGGGTGTGGGTAACCCAACCGCGCCATCGATTACAGCGCTTGGGGGACAAGCAAGTTTTACCAGGCTAGTGGGGACGCATAGTTTCGTCCGCCCATATAAAGGGATAAGGATTTACCTTTTTGATCCATGCCTTCTTCCTCCTTTGCTCGTCCATCTTCGCACACTCGAGCTCCAGCGCCCAAGTTCGCATTTCCCACCTCGACCTTCTCCAACCATGTCCGGAGCGGGAGGCAGGTGGATGGTCTCCTCCGTCACAGAGGGACACGTCAAGAAGCTGAGAAGAGCCGGATACTTTCCCAACGACATCACGCACCGGCTCCCAGAGGAGGGGCAGCTCATCCCAACCCCCAGGCCCCATGAGAGGGTAGTGTTCCTTACCCATTTCCTCCGCGGACTGGGATTTCCTCTCCACCCATTTGTCCGGGGGCTCATGTTCTACTACGGCCTGGATTTCCATGATCTGGCCCCGAACTTCATCCTCAACATCTCGGCATTTTATTGTTGTGTGCGAGGCCATCCTCCGCATGAAGCCCCACATCGGCTTATGGCTGAAGACTTTCAATGTCAAGCTGAAGGTAGTGAGCGGCCGCCAGGCGGAGTGCGGAGGCACCATGGTGGGCAAGATGCCCAACGTCACATGGCTCGAGGGCTCCTTCATGGAGACCATAAAGGGGTGGCAATCGGGGTGGTTCTACATCACCGAGCCGCGTGACCCTACATGGGTAGCGGCCCCCGAGTTCCAATCTGGCTTCCCCACATGGCTCACCTCCTGGCAAGAGAAGGGCCTGTCCTGGGGTAGTTCAGGAGAGCTGACCGGACTCCAAACATGTATTCAAAACATGGTGAACAAGAAGCTCAAACTCGTCAACGTAGTCCAGGTCATGCTCCACCACCGGATCCTCCCGTGCCAACAACAAGCCTTCAACTTGTGGGAGTTCGACCAGGCGCAGCACCGACCTCTGAACAGGCTCTTCGACACAACTCACGAAGATGCCTGGAGGGTGCTGTTCAAGAGCGCCGAGGTCCCCCTCCCACTACTGAGGATCGCGGATTCAGCGCGAAGCGCCAAGCCAGCGCGGTAAGCTACTTTACCTCGTACATGATACTTGTTTTTCATAGCTTGACTCCATGCGGGATCTAAACTCCCGTACCTTTGACAGGATTGGCAGGAGACGGCCGGACAGATCGACTGTCCGGCACCTTTGCCCTCAGGCCCAATAGACGCTCTTCTGGCAAAGATGCTGACTCCGGCTCCTTATACGGCGCCGGAGAAGACCAATCAGGACAAGGGAACCCGAAAGAATTCCCGACGCCAGGCGTCATCGGACTCACCGTCCGAGGACTCTACGAAGCAATCCTCCCCCGAAGACAAGGAGGCAGAAGAAGATGCTCCCCCTCCAGACGAGGAAGACAAAAAAAGGAAGGCCGCCCCAACTGGGGAGGCCGAAGGGTCCAAGAAGGGGAGGACTCTCCTTCCGGACAGCTCTACCACCGCTGCCGACGGCGAAGACGAGTGGCTGCCCAGGGCCAAGCCCCTGGGGAGTTGTAAGTATTCTGATACCAGAGTAACTCATAGCATTCCTTTGTCGCACTACTTCACCAAACGCCGAAATATGATTATGCAGGCCGCCCCGAGCCCATATTGATGTATCATCGGACGACTCCCTGGGCTCGTCGGATATGGATAGCAATCCAGTTCCGACCGCCACCTCCTGTCATCCTGCGGACGACACCAAGGTGTTGTCCCAAGAGGCACCGGGTCGAGGGGAGACGGTCCCGGAGGCGCCTCAAAGCGGCCTCCCGGACTCCGGGAGCAAAGGGGACAAGGCCCGTGAGGGCTCCAAGTTTGGCCCTCAGCCGGACACCATGCCAGATCCTCCAGTGGTTCCGGACTCAGGCAGGCGGCCCCCTTCTAAGAGGGGCAAGACGCCTGCACCGGTGACCTCTGTCCATCCAGAGGCGCCGGACAATCTGCTGGAAGCGCTTCGCGGCGCTTCCATCGACGAGGAGCACCGCACTACTATGAGTGCGGTGATCCAGACGGTTCAGTCCGCCAAGAGCGGATTGACTGAAGCCTGTGCCAGCCTTCTAACAGGCTTTGAGGTAAGTGCTTAAAATATAGGAAAAATATTACCGCATAGACAGTAGCCCCTGATGCTCTGTTCGGTGTTCATAAAGAAAAGCCGAACAGAGGATCAAACAATATCGCAGGAGTCTAATAGAAGTATGTCAATATGCATATGCAGGCTTCGCTGCTGGCGTCTGCCGCACTGACTGCGGAGGTTGCTGTACTGAAGCAGGACCTTAAAGGGTCCCAGGACGAGCTCGGCCTTGCCAAGAGGCAGCTCGAGGAGAACAAAGGTAAGTAATACCTAGTCTATGGATATGTATAAAAAGGAATGCGATTGCAAAATGATAGGATCATCATGAATTTGCCAGGGGCCACGACCGAAGTGGCGACCCTAAAGCAAGCGCTGTCCGAGGCCGAAGATAAAGCGGCCAAGGAGCACACCGAGCAAGAAAAGCAAGAGGCTCGAGTGGGCGAGGTGCAGCAAGAGCTCCAGGCTCTCGTGACGAAGCACGAGGCATTGGAGCTTGACTCGAAGACGCGAGAGTCTGAGCTTGCCGCGGCCCTTGAGAGCGCAAAAAGTGCCAAGGCCAAAGCCCAAAAGGCCATCCAGGAGATCGACACAATGAAGAAGATAGCGGCGGGTAAGGCATTCTATATGCAAAGCAAGCATGCAAAAGTAAATTACCGATTACTTACCCGAATTCGGAGCTCTCCAGGAGCATTCGCAGATTTGCCCCACAGCGTGTCGGATGCCACGAAGTTTCACTGGGCCGAGGATGGAAGCTCAACGGAGAAGTTGTTCTGGGCCCAGTATGTTGGGACCGAACACCCAGTGTCTGTGAGCGACCAGCTAAAACAGCTGGTCGAACTGCACAAGGGGGCCGAACAGGCCATGAAGGGCTTTATAGTCCGGCTGTGGCCTGGTGATGCCCTTCCGAACAGCTACTTCGTCCTGGTGAGGCGGCTTGTGGATGCCTGCCCGCGGCTGGAGGTCGTCAAGCGATCCGTCTGCATTGAAGGTGCACGCCGGGCTTTCGCCCGTGTGAAGTTGCAGTGGGTCAAGCTAGACGCCGTGAAGCTGATCAAGGAAGGGCCGCTGGAGGGCAAGGAGCATCGCCACCCCGAGATGTACTACGAGGGTGTTATGCCGGGTGCCCGTCTTGTAGCGGACGAGTGCATGAAAGATTTAATATCTGAGTGAAACTTGCTCGCGTGATCCTGTATTTATGAAAACTTGTTCATATGCGCTATGCAACGCTTATTTGAATTTAAAATATTGCCTTCTGTTTGGCTGTTTATCCAATCTGAGAGATGGCTACTCCTCGGCTTCTGCCCCCATGCCGCGAGCGCTGGGTGTTCGGGATAAACCTGGGCACTCTTGTTCCCATTTTTGGGTCCTTCGAGGGAGGTGCTCAGCGTAATGAACAAGGCAACCGGACTAATAATGCTTTATCACTCACACTTAGCCATAGAATTCTATAATTTTAAATTTCTGCAAAGCCCCTGGTATTCGGAAGGCCAAATTCGGGGCACGATACACGCCTTTATGCCGGACAGGGCCGTCCCCTCGCTCTAAGCGGCATAAGTCTTTAGGGACTCGAAACCTCGCCGAACAGCGACCAATCTCTCGCCTTATCATGATAGTCAGTTTTAGCTTTCTCTTCTGAGGTGCTTAGCCCAGCAGAACCAGGGCACAATCGCAGTAGTTCTCATAGCGCTACCTTAGCCGATAGAGCGGAACGTAAGGTACCAAAACATAGGAGCCGGGCAAACCCAACATTTAACCAAAGACATGATTCAGAGCTGATGCATATAATGCTATAAGTTCGGGGTGCCGCACTTGTGAAAGTGTTCGTACTTTTCACACAATATTGTTGGGTACGTAAGCCCGTGGTGTATTGGCCGTACCAAAGTGTACGGTTGCAAGGCATCATTAATGAACATATATATATATATAACAAGAATGCAATAATAGTTGTAATGTTATGCATTGTTTATTCAAAAAGGTGCGTTAAAGCAGAATGATACAGATAGTGCGATAAGCAAAGATAGGACTATGTCCGTTCCAAGGGAAAGCTGAGGAATGGTATTAAATCAAATATTTCGCTCGTTACTGTAATCCACCTGGGAATTCCGTGGTGTGACATAGCTTTCTACCTCCTTGGTTGTTGCATCATGTGTTCGGCCATAGTGCTGCCGGACAGGGTTTCCAGAGATTGAGGTCCTGAAAAAGAGAAAAATAACCAAACGTGAAGCCCCTAATGCGGTTTAAGCCGCGTCTTGGGGTGTGCCGCAGTTGTTCCCCCTCCCCGCCTGTGCCCATGGTATTTTTAATGCGTAATTATGTACGCGTGGCATAAGTTCCACCGTTTGGCTAGGACTGGGGTGGGGGCCGCATTGCTACGCGAGCTCAGATCACGCTAGGCGGTCTAGTTGCCGATTGCTCCGAGCGCGCTTGAAGGTGTCCGGGTCTTGAAATGCTGAACTAGTGGATTGCCTGGAGAGGCTGCTTTGTGCTTCTGCTGTGAGGGCCGCAGTGTGCTCCTCCGTTTGGAGAGAGCGCTCTGTGTTTCCATTGACTGTAATAACCCCACGAGGTCCTTCTTGAGCTTGAGGTATGCATAATGTGGTACCGCATTGAATCCCGCAAATGCGGTTCGCCCGAGCGGTGTATGATAATCACTGCGGAACGGGACTATATCGAAGATTAACTCTTCGCTTCGGAAGTTATCCGGGGATCCGAAGACCACTTCTGGTGTAATTGAGCCTATGCAATGGGCCTCTACGCGTAGAATGACGCCTTTAAAGGTCATTTTTGTTGGTTTGATCCTTGAGGGGTCTATACCCATTTTGTGCACTGTGTCCTGATAAAGCAGGTTCAGGCTGCTGCCGCCATCCATAAGGACTCGAGTGAGGTGAAATCCGTCAATGATTGGGTCTAGAACCAGTGCGGCGAATCCGCCATGACGGATACTAGTGGGATGGTCCCTGCGATCGAAATTGATTGGATAGGAGGACCATGGGTTGAACTTGGGGATGTGGTTTGCGTATATCATGTTCACCGTCCGCACCTGTGGGGGAAACCTCTTCTGTCCTCCGGTGTGTGGCTGCCGGGGCTCCTCCTCGTCATCGCTATGTGGCCCCTTATCCTTGTTTTCGGCAATTAACTTGCCGGCCTGCTTGAACACCCAACAATCCCTATTGGTGTGATTGGCTGGCTTGTCTGGGGTGCCGTGTATTTGACACGAGCGATCGAGTATACGGTCCAAACTGGACGGACCCGGCGTACTTTGTTTGAATGGCTTTTTCCGCAGACCGGGTTTAGAGCCTTTGAATCCGGCATTGACTGCCGTATCCTCGGGATTATCGCTGTTAATGCGGCGCTTATCTTTGTTGCGACGTGACCTGCTATTGCCATCCTTGGCATCCAAAGTACCATGGTTATTTGACATATTGTTACTGCGGGCTAGCCAGCTATCTTCTCCCGCACAAAAGCGGGTCATGAGTGTCGTGAGGGCTGCCATAGATTTCGGCTTTTCCTGACCAAGGTGCCGGACTAGCCACTCGTCACGGATGTTGTGTTTGAAAGCTGCTATTGCCTCTGCATTCGGATAGTCGACGATTTGATTTTTCTTTGTTAGGAACCGAGTCTAGAATTTCCTGGCCGATTCTTCTGGCTGCTGAATTATGTGGCTCAAGTCATCGGCATCTGGTGGCCGCACATAAGTGCCCTGAAAGTTGTCGAGGAATGCGGCTTCCAGATCTTCCCAACAGCTAATGGACTCTGCTGGCAAGCTGTTAAGCCAATGCCGCGCTTGTCCCTTGTGCTTTAGTGGGAGGTATTTTATGGCGTGTAAGTCGTCACCACGTGCCATGTGGATGTGGAGGAGGAAATCCTTGATCCATACCGCAGGATCTATTGTGCCGTCGTATGATTCAATATTTACAGGTTTGAAACCTTCTAGGATTTGATGATCCATTACTTCGTCTGTGAAGCATAAGGGGTGTGCGGCGCCTCTGTATTGGGCTATATCGCGATGCAGCTCGAATGGGTCTTGCCCGCTGTGTTCTTTCCGGCCGGATTTACTTTTACTGTATCCGGCGTGATGTTTATCGTCTCGCATAGTGGCGTGCCCTCGTGATCCGTAGATCGATCTTGCATGTTTTGCTTTGTCCTCCAATACGTCTCACAGGTCTGGCGTGTTTCCCCATACTTTTTTATTTGAATGGTGCAGGGGTGCGGGCTGAGCTTTTGGCTAGAATGCCTCTCTATCACGGCCACGAGGTGGCTGATCACCCGCGTCATACGCTTCTTCCTCCAGTCGAGGTAGCAACCTGCATTTTGGGTAAATCTTGGAGGGGCGCTCGAGTTTATATTCCTCGGCTACAAGGACTTCAGTCAGGCTGTCGGCTAGCAGATCTTGATCAGCTTGAAGCTGCTGCTGCTTTTTCTTAAGGCAATTTGCCGTGGCCATAAACTGGCGTTTGAAGCGCTCTTGTTCGACGGGATCCTCTGGCACGACGAATTCGTCATCGCTGAGGCTTGCCTCGTCTTCGGAGGGGGGCATGTAATTATCATCCTCCGCTTCTCCATCTGCCGCTCTCTCAGGAGGGCTAGCTCCTCCATCCTCCTACTCTAAATCTTGCTGGAGGGGGTTGTTGTTGTCTTTGGCACTATCCGGAGTCTTATTACCTCCTGTGCCGGTATCAGCACTTTGCTTTGGCGGGACTTAGAGCGGCGCCGCTGACATCGACGCTTGGGTTGCTTCTTGGAGGGGTCATCCTCCGCTGTCTCGTTGCCATTGCCTTCTTTGGGTGTATCCACCATGTACATATCGTATGATGAGGTGGCTGTCCAGTGCCCTATGGGCAGTGGTTCCTCTTTGTCTCCCGCATCGTTGTCCATACTGCCCTATGATGAGGTGGCTGTCCAGTGCCCTATGGTGAGTCGAAGTCGAGCATGTCGGTTAAGTCGTTGACAGTGGCTACTAAGTGGGTGGTGGGTGGGCCGCGAATTTCTTCGTCGTCCGCATCCCAGTCCTGCCGGACATAGTTCAGCCAGGATCCTCCTGACAAGGAGAGAGACCTTAATGAGTTCAGTATATCACCAAGGGGAGAGTGCTGAAAGATATCCATGGAGGTAAACTCCATGATCGTTGCCCAATCCGATTCGATAGGAACGGGCGCAGGCGGTTCAGAGTCCGTGGCCGGAGAAGGATCCGACAGTTTAACAACACGGTTCTCGTGCAAGGTAAGGTCGATGTTCGGCTCGATCGCCGCTAAGGGTAAGGCCTCCGCGGCAGGGTCCATCCACCCATCCGCGGAAGGCGCAACTGGCTCTGAATTGAGGGTCGGAGCGGCTGCCGGTGCGATCTTAACACTGTCCGATGGTAGAGCTAAATCATACTCATCGTGATCGCGTGACGCACAAGGCAGAGGCTCGAATCCGTCGAAGATCAAGTCTCCACGGATATCGGCCATGTAGTTTAAGCTTCCAAACCTGACCTGGTGGCCAGGGGCGTAACTTTCAATCTGCTCCAGATGGCCAAGCGAATTGGCCCATAGTGCAAAGCCGCAGAATACGAAGATCTGTCCGGGGAGAAAAGTCTCACCCTAGACTGCATCGCTATCGATGATAGTAGGAGCCATCAAGCCTAACGGGGACAAAATAGAGGAACTCTCAATGAAAGCACCAATGTCAGTGTCAAAACCGGCAGATCTCGGGTAGGGGGTCCCGAACTATGCGTCTAAGGCGGATGGTAACAGGAGGCAGGGGACACAATGTTTTACCCAGGTTCGGGCCCTCTTGATGGAGGTAAAACCATACGTCATGCTTGATTAATATTTATGATATGGGTAGTACAAGAGTAGATCTACCACGAGATCAGAGAGGCTAAACCCTAGAAGCTAACAATCCTACGGACTAAAACCCTCTAGTTTATATAGACACTGGAGAGGTTAGGGTTACACAAGGTCGGTTACAAAGGAGGAGATACACATATCCGTATTGCCTAGCTTGCCTTCCACGCCAAGTAGAGTCCCATCCAGACATGAGACAAAGTCTTCAATCCTGTATCTTCATAGTCTAATAGTCTGGGCAATGGATATAGTCCGGCTGTCCGGAGACCCCCTAATCCAGGACTCCCACAGTCGTCGTCATGATTGTCCTCAAGGGATGCTTGGCCCTAGTCATCTTTCGGGCGTCGCAGGCACCGCATAGATGATCCTTCTTGAACTTGACACCCTCGATGCCTATGACATGCTTCTCCTTCGTGAGAGTGTGCAAGTTCCTCATGCCCTCATGTCATAGCCTCTGATGCCAGAGCCAGCACTCTGAAGCTTTTGCTAGAAGACATATGACTAGCTGTGGTCCTGCGGACAAATCTAGCATATATAGATCATATTTTCGATACCCTTTGAAGACTAGAGATTTTCAGATTCCATAAGCACAAGGCAAAGATATTTTCCAAATATCACAATCATGTTCAGATCACAAAGCATTAAGACAACCATTAAATTGAAACCAATGGATTCAACAAGCATCACTTTATCCATGTGCTGTTCCTTTAAGATTCCAACTCTACCTAGGCCCAATACGTTGCTTTTACGGTGTCAGGAAATGTGATGTGACTTTTGGCAGACGGACGTAGGGTTGAATCCATGAGAATACTTCGATCACCAGTCATGTGGTTAGTGCATCCACTGTCCATATTCCACTCAGAAGCCTTCGGTGTCATACCCTTGGCACCACATGCCATGAAGCAGTAGGTCAGAGCAAAGTCATCCTCATCATCGGCATCAGCTTTGGCGACGAGGCTATTGTCTTCGGTGTTGTAGATGGACTTGGTGACGTAGGCCGAAGCTAGAGCCAGGCTTGCCACACCTGAATCAGACTACACCTTCGCCTCCTCTGAAGCAGACTCCTCCTCTGAATCCATCTCCTTTCCAACAAATGCACGAGCCTTGCTGGATGAGCTCTTCTTGTGAGATGATGACTTTAAAGAAGACTTTGAGGATTTCTTCTTCTTCTTCTTGTCGTCAGAATAATATTCCTTGCTCTTGTTCTTCTTCTTAGATTCATTTTCCCACTCAGGACACTCAGAGATGTAGTGACCATGTTTCTTGCATTTGTGGCATGTTCTCTTCTTCTGGTCACGAGTGGAAGGTTCATCATTTCTTGAGCTGGATCTTGAAGGCTATCCGAAGCGTTTCTTCTTGAAGAACTTCTGGAACTTCTTCACGAGCATAGCTAGTTCCTTTCCAATGTCTTTAGGATTCCCAGAACTGCAGTCAGATTCTTCTTCAGATGAGGAGACAACTTTTGCCTTCAAAGCACGGGTTCGGCCATAGTTGGGACCATATATGTCTCTCTTCACAGATAACTGGAACCCATGTGTGTTGAGCCTCTCAAGTATGTCAGATGGATCTAGATCTTTGAAGTCAAGACGTTCTTGTATCATCAGGGCCATGGTGTCGAATGAGCTGTCTAGTGATCTCAAGAGCTTCTTGACTATTTCGTGCTTGGTGATATCAGTGGCGCCAAGTGCGCAAAGCTCATTTATTATATTAGTGAGGCGATCAAATGTGATCTGGACATTCTCATTGTCGTTTCTCTTGAAGCGGTCGAAGAGGTTGCGAACAACATCAATCCTTGAATCTCTCTGAGTTGAGACTCCTTCGTTGACCTTGGAGAGCCAGTCCCAAACCAGCTTCACAGTTTCCAATGCACTCACACGGCCATACTGTCCTTTGGTCAGATGACCATAGATGATGCTCTTGGAAGTCGATTCTAGTTGAATGAACCTCTTGACATTAGCAATGGTGACACCTTCACCGACCTTTGGAACGTCATTCCTGACGACATAACAGAGGTCGACATCAATGGCTTCAAGATGCATGCACATCTTATTCTTCCAGTAGGAGTAATCAGTGCCATCGAAGACTGGGCACGCAGCGGAGACCTTGATTATCCCTGCAGTCGACATAGCTAAAACACCAGGTGGTTAAACTGAATCACACAGAACAAGGGAGCACCTTGCTCTGATACCAATTGAAAGTGCTAGTTATCGACTAGAGGGGGGTGAATAGGCAATTTTTATGAAAGTCTTCAAAATAGGAGGTCTTTGAAGACAAACAGTAGAAATGAACCTATTGATATGTAGCGGAAGATAGAGTATAGTAGACAAGCCATAGTCAAGTAAGCAATATAGTGAAAGCACAAAGACTGTCAGCAACTAGGTAGTATGGATCAGGATGGAAGACAGTATGAAGCCAAACAGTAAATAGTGTTCACTCAGTGAAGTCAAACATATCAGACAAGCAAGCAATGACTTCACGAAGACAAAATGTGAAGCAAAGGGAAGTGCAGGATAGAACCAGTTGATTGGTGAAGACAAGGATTTGGTAGACCAGTTCCAGTTGTTGTCACAACTGCACGGCTGGTTAGGGAGGCTGAGATTTAACTCACAAGACCGCGTCTTCACCTTATTCCCCTTGAGCTAAGGACACCCAGTCCTCACCCAATCACTCTTGTTAGCCTTCAAGGTAGACTTCCAGACCTTCACAGACTTGGTTCATCGGTGATCCACAATGACTCTTGGATGCTCAAAACACGACGCCTAATCGGCTTGAGGATTCACAGTCCTCAAGTGTAACAAGTCTTTAGGTCCCGCGGACAGAAAGACTTTGGTGATGCCTAACGCTCTTTGGCTCTGGGTGTTTTGGGCTTTGTCCTCGCAAGGATCTCTCTCTCAAATCCTTCAGAGGTGGGTTGCTCTCAGACGACAAAAGTCGTGCACTAACTCTGAGCATCCACCAATTTACTGCACAGGGATGGGCTATTTATAGCTAGGAGGCAACCCAACCTGATTTGTCCAAAATGACCCTAGGCCACTAAGGAACCGACAGGTGACCAACGGTCAGATTTCAAAGACACGCGGCAGCTTGACTTGGGCTACAAGTAAAGTTGATTCATCCAGCTCTGGATAAGATTTGCTCTCATTGTCTTCGCTCGAGGACATAGGATTTTGGTCGAGCATCACATCTGTCACTCTGACTTTGTTCACTTGGACCCCACTTAATAGTACGGTGGTTCCTATGACTCAACGAAGAAGAAAAGGAAAATTACGAAACAACTATGTCTTCATACTCTATAGTCTTCAAGTGAATGTCTTCACATGTCATAATCTTCATCGTGAATGTCTTCATGAACCGCCATTGTCTTCAATGTCTTCACACATTTTTAGGGGTCATCTCTGGTAGGTAAACAGAATCAATAAGGGACTACTACCTGTGTTATCCTGCAATTCTCACAAACACATTAGTCCCTCAACCAAGTTGGTCGTTAATACTCCAAAACCAACTAGGCATACTTCAAACTCTTGTGATCCGTGCACTACGGCTGCTAACTCCAAATCATGGGTAGAATAATTTAACTCATGGGGTTTAAGCTGTCGTGAGGCATAAGATACAACTCTTCCTTCCTGCATAAGCACTGCTCCAAGTCCTCGACGAGAAGCATTGCAATACACTTGGTAATCCTTGCATTGATCTGGAAGAATCAACACTGGAGATGTAACCAAGCATTTCTTCAACTCCTGAAAACTGGCCTCACATTCCTTAGTCCATTTGAACTTGGTGTCCTTCTTCAACAACTTCGTCATGGGTTTTGCAATCTTCGAGAAATTCTCGATGAACCTTCGGTAGTATCGTGCGAGTCCAAGAAAACTCCGGATCTCTCAAACTGATGTGGGAGCTTCCCAATTTGTCACAGTGATGACCTTGGTAGGTCTACGACTATTCCTTCTCCAGATATAACATGTCCTAGGAATCCAAATTCCTTCAACCAAAACTCACACTTGCTGAACTTGGCGTATAGCTGATGTTCTCTAAGCTTTCCAAGTACCAAACAAAAATGCTCCTTATGCTCCTCTTCATTCTTCGAATAAACCAAAATATCATCAATGAACACCACGACAAACTTGTCCAAAAACTACATAAACACCTTGTTCATCATGTTCATAAAATAGGCAGGTGCGTTAGTCAGACCAAATGACATAACACCTACTACATGCATTTACACTTACTATGCTTCTTGCTCTTCTTCTGACTAGTTGATTCATCATCATCCTCTGAATCAACATTAATGCAATCCTCCTCTCCGGGCAATTTCCTTCCCTCCTCCATCTGAGCACACTTATCCACCAGTGTGTAAAGCTCCTTCACAGTCTTGGGCAACCGCACGTTCATCTTGGAACGGATACGATAGTTGCGCAAATTGGACTGGAAGGGACCTATTACGGCAGCTGGATGGATATTTGGGATATTTTTATGAACTTTGTTGAATCTTTGTAAATATTTACGGAGGGTTTCTCCTTCCTTATGTTGGAGAAGCTGCAAGTCGCTGGGTCTGCCGGGTTCATGATGACCACTAGTGAAGGCGCCAATGAACTCATGGCACAGGTCAGCCCATGAAGAAATGGAGTTCTCCGGTAGGTGCATCAGCCAAGACCTCACATTGGACTAGAGGTCCAAAGGGAAGTAATTGGCGAACACCTTCTTATGTCTTCCCCCGGCAACCTAAACAGCAATGGAGTAGATGCTCAGGAACTCTGCCTGGTTCAGCCTCCCATTGTACTTCTCAGGTATATCTGGCTTGAACGTATGAATGGATGGCCAATGGACTTGCCGCAGCTCACGAGTAAAGGCAAGGCAACCAACCTCGAAAGGTAGGCACCCGCCAACACCTAGTGCAGGCTCGTCGATGTCGGGGCTGCCGTACCCGTCGGTTTGGCGGAGGTCCTCGTGGCGTTTCTCGACGACAACGCACGTGTCTCCTCTCTGCCTATCGTCTGGGGCTCGTCGTTGGCCTAGACGTGCTTGAGGGTCAGAGGAGGCCATCGAGACGTCGTCGAGGCCCTATTTCTATTGTGCTCGCACTGGCTGCCGTGGCGGGGACTGCACCATAGGGATGGCTCCTTCCGTATGGTCCGTAGCAGGAGCTGATGCTGTCGCTTCGGGAGGCCGTGACAGGCCAGCTTGCCGCGAGTACTGGCCAGCGTCAGCGGAACCGAGTAGACTTTCGATGGTGGCACGCCATTCGCCCGTCTGCTCGGCCACTGGGGGGGAATCTCAGCAGCAGTTGAGCCCGCGCCATGGCCTCTGAAGTTGGACTTGGCAAGGGTGATGAGGAAGTTGATCATAGCATTGATCCGCTCATGATGGTGCCAGCTGCGGCTGCACCACGCCCCCGCTGGTGCAGCAGGGCGACCACCTGGATGTGGTGCGGCGATGGTGCTCGGGCGCCAGCAGCCCCGTCGGGCACCGCGGCTTGGTCGACCCATTCTTGGGGAGGTGCACGCGCTATGACCGCACCCCTAGTGGGAGTGGCCGGAGGGCGGTGATTCGCCCCAGTTCGATGGCCGTTGCTACGGTTGTGCCCGTCGGCGGGGGAAAGGGGGACAGACGGAGTAAACCCTTCGCCCGTACCTTGGGGAGCATGGCCGTCGCGGTGTTGCTAATGCTGCTCTCCTCTGGGCCTCCTACTCCTGTGCTGGCCACGGGGGAGGTGGTGACGGTGCCGCCTGCTTCGACCACATCCCCAGCGGCGTCCGCACCCTCAGGCGTCTGCGCACCCCCCGCAACGTGGGAGGCCATGGGCGGCAGAGCCTTCCATGTAGATGGGTGAGCCGAAGGACCAGACTTCTTGGGTGCCATGGTCGATGGCATAGTCAAAGCTGAAGATGATGATGAAGACGAAGCGCTGCACACGCCTTCAGGTTCACGCAAGCGACCCCCCTACCTGGCGCACCAAAGATGTCGCGGGAAACCATGGCCACCTATGGGACCAGGAGGCCCCTTGCTGGCTTAGCAGCAGGACGTCGCGTTTGAAAGCACAAGTGCTCCCTAGGTGGTTTTGGTAATTAATGTCAACATATCTCTTGTTGGACTAATGTTTTATCTAGTATATTTCAGATAAGTTCAACTAATGGAGTGGCGTGAACAAGAGGATATGGAACCCCTGTAAGATGCTAAGAACAAAGGATTGGCTCAAGCTCAAAAGCTCAAGACTCAACATTTTCATTTAGTGATCCAAGATCACATTGAGTCCATAGGAAAGCCAATACTATTAAAAATGGATGAGGTGTTGCTTAATGGCTTACTTTCTCAAAGTGCTCAGTGATATGCTCCAAAGCCATCAACCACTTTCTCATATCCACATATCTCCCAAATGAAAAGTCAAACTCGGCCCCACTGAAATGTTCTATCTGGCGCCACCAAGTTCACTTGACATAGACACTGCCAGAAACCCTAATCAACTCGGTCTCACCGAGATGGGCTTGCAAACTCTCTGTCACCTATTGTAATTATTTCGGTCCCACCAAGATAAGCAATCGGTCCCACCGAGTTTGCCTGACCAACTCTCTGTTTTGCTTATTACCAAAATCGGTCCCACCAAGTTTGTGTAATCTGTCAAACCGAGATGAGGTTTTACCCTAACCCTAGGACATCAGTCCCACCGAGTTGATCATATCGGTCCCACCGAAATACCTAATGGTCACATTATGAACTGAATCGATTTGTCTGAGTTTTCTAATTCGGTCCCACCGAGTTTGGTGAATTGTGTGTAATGGTTAGATATTGTGTGGAGGCTATATATATAGCTCTCCACCCTTCCTTCATTAGTAAGGGGAGCAATCAGAACGTGCCTACACCTCATCATTCATTTTCTGAGAGATAACCACCTACTCATGTGTTGAAACCAAGATATTCCATTCCAACCATTTGAATCTTGATCTCTAGCCTTCCCAAAGTGGCTTTTCACTCAAATCATCTTTCCACCTAATCCAAATCTGTGAGAGAGAGTTGAGTGTTGGTGAGACTATCATTAGAAGCACAAGAGCAAGGATTTCATCATCAACACACCGTCTATTACCGTTTGGAGAGTGGTGTCTCCTAGATTGGTTAGGTGTCACTTGGGAGCCTCCGACAAGATTGTGAAGTTGAACCAAGGAGTTTGTATGGGAAAGGAGACCGCCTACTTCGTGAAGATCTACCCTAGTGAGGCAAGTCCTTCGTGAGCAATGGCCATGGTGGGATAGAGAAGGTTGCTTCTTCGTGGACCCTTCGTGGGTGGAGCCCTCTATGGACTCACGCAACCATTACCCTCCGTGGGTTGAAGTGTCCATCAACGTGGATGTACGATAGCACCACCTATCGGAACCACACCAAAAATCTCCAAGTCTCAAATTGCGTTTGCACACTCCAATCCCATCCCTTTACTTTCTTGCAACTTGCATGCTTTACTTTCCGCTGCTCATATACTCTTGTCATGCTTGCTTCAAATGTATCGTGAATGTTTAAACTTGTGATAAGACTCCACCTCAACTTAAAGAAATTAAAAACTGCAACTTTTCTTTGTTAAGAGTATATTCAACCCCCTCTAGACGCCTCTTGTCGATCTTTTCAATTGGTATCAGAGCATTGGTCTCCATTGCTTTGGTTTAAACACCTTTGGAGGAAGATGGATGAGTCTATGTTGGGGAGTCTTAGACGAAGAGTGCCTATACTTGATGGAGAGTTCTTTCATGAGTAGAAAATTGAGATGCTTGAGATTTTTAATGAATATCATTTGAACAAGTACATTACTAGCCCTTGTGCACCTCATGTTGATCCCTTGCATCCTACCCTTGATGAATCTATTGACATGATCCGTAATCTTAGAACTGTCAACCTAATCACTAGAGGATTGCCTAGAAACTTGTTTGCTAGCTTGCCTGCTCTTGATTGTGCCTACACCATATGGAGATTTCTCGAGGAACGATTTCCAAACTATTCCTTGCAAAACTTGGATGAAATTCTTCATAAGTCTATTGCTTTGAGTAAGATGACTTCCAATGATCCCAAATTTGGTGATTGTCTACTTGAGCTTACTAATCTCATGCGTGCCAAAGGAGATGTTGGAATCATTAGTAATATCATCTCCGAAGCCATTAGAATTCATAAAGATGACTATTGTGATGACCATTTATCTAATGAATTACCCTCTCTATGAATTTATCCATCACAAGACGATGTTGAACACGGATACTATGATGAGGATGATGATAGTGACTTTGATCTCGACGAGTCTATGAGACACTTTGGACTTATGGAAAATCTTCATGGCTACATGGCTGGAGGAAAGGAATGGGTTCTTGATAGTGGGTGTACCGATCACATGACCGGAGACAAGGATATGTTTCATGAGCTTGCTGAAAACAATGACCCACGAAAGTATGTCACTTTTGGTGTCAACTCTAAGGGTAAGGTGGTTAGCCTTAGTAAGGTGGCCATCTCACATGATAGCTCCATACAAAATCTAATGCTCGTTGAATCTCTTGGATACAATTTACTTTCCGTATCTATACTTGTTGACTTTGGTTTCAATGTCCTATTTACCGAAGTAGATTGCCAAGTGTTTCATAGAGATAACCACAATATGGTCTTTACCGGTATATGTAGAGGTGATATTTACATTGTTGACTTCACTAAAAAGGCTCAACCTAGAACTTGCTTAATTGCTAAATCTTCTAAAGGCTGGTAGTGGCATAGAAGGTTAGGTCATGTGGGCATGCAAAATCTTGATAAGCTTATTAAAGGTGATCATATCCTTAGAGTAAAAGATGTTATATTTGATAAGGATAGATTGTGCAGTGCTTGTCAAGCAGGAAAACAAGTTGGACGAAGTCACCCCGTGAAGAACATTATGACCACGAGAAGACCGCTTGAGCTACTTCTTATGGATCTCTTTGGTCTCAATGCCTACAAAAGTCTCGGTGGTAACTCATTTGGTCTAGTCATAGTCGATGATTTTTCAAGATTTATGTGAGTGTTCCTTCTTGATGATAAATTGCAAGTCCAAAAGATCTTCAAGAACTTTGCTAGGAAGGCCCAAAATCAATTTGAAGTGAAGATCAAGAAGATTCGAAGCGACCATGGAACGGAGTTCTAGACAACATATGTGGATAACTTTTTTGACGAAGAAGGGATTTCACATGAGTTATCGGCTAAGTACACGCCTCAACAAAATGGAGTTGTTGAGAGGAAGAACCGGACTCTTATTGAGATGGAAAGAATGATGCTTGATGAGTACAAGATGCCAAAAACTTATGGGAGGAAGTGGTTGAGACAGCTTTTCATGCAACAAATCACTTGTATGTTCACAAGATACTTGTAGCGAGCAGACCTCAAACAGTCTTGATCTCTGTGCATCAGTGTCATCCCTAGATCGGTAATGCTGACACGCACAGTACTTGAGGATTTATAACAGAGTAGCAATCACACACTTATTACAACGAATGTCTCAAAAGAGAACTTAAAACAATAAATATGGCTTAAGGCCATCTAATACGATAACAACGGAAGGCTTGGAAGATAAAAGAGTCCACCAACTCCAACGACATAACTGAGTGAAAGACAACGACCTATAGCTCCTTACTCGTCGTCTGAAAAGTCTGCAACATGAACGTTGCAGCCCGAAACGGGTCAGCACATGGAATATGCTGGCAAAGTAACACAAGAGAATAACAAACATAATAATTGCTATCACTACATGCATATATGGCTGGTGGAGGCTGTATGGTTAATATGTTTTTGCGAAAAGCAAATTTTTCCCTACAACAGAGGAATAAATTTATTTAACTATCATGGTAGTTGTCAAACATTGAGAAGGCCCTCAACTCAATCCCAATTAAACATCATCATTAAACCCAATCAAATTATATTAATAGTGATGAGATCAATCATGATAATCCAAGAACCAGATACTCAAGACGTCCATAACCGGGGACACGACTAACCATGATTAGTTTATACACTCTGTAGAGGTTTGGGCACTTTTCCCCACAAGACTCGAATACATCCATGGTCGGAGATTTGAGACACAGTCTTTCTGAAGCATTAACTCTCTACTCTGGGTAGACTATACCACCTACAACCCACTACATCTCCTAGTCTACCTCTTCTAGAGCTTCATGCTACTTACTCAACTATGCTAGAGCCCATAATAGCTTGTGGCTGCACACAGAAGTTTCTATCATGAATAATCTTTTGATCCCTTTGAGCCAGGGTGGCGGGCCGTAGGATGATCACATGGGTCCTCCGGGATATCCTAGGACAACACTGGGTTCTCCAGGTGCCCACAAGCAATCCACCCAGATGTGTATTCAAGTTGTCACCTTAACTTGAACCATTAATATATAACTCACATCTATCATGAATACTCTCAAACCCAATCCACGTCTACGAGCATAGCATAACAATCCGTGAAACCTAGAGACTCGTAGTAGCACGCTTCACACTCTGTGTACTCTATCACAAACAAACAAGCATACAATAAGCACTCAACTAGAAGCACGGGTAAAACTCAAATAGATGATCTAACCAGAAAGTTCAACTTAAGAACTCTGGTTTGGAAAAAGAATCAAATCAAACGAAGCAACCAAACTCAAAATACGAAAGAAACAAGATCCATTTATTAATCTGAACTTAAGTCAAATTTTACAGTAGTAAAACCTTGTTCAAGTTGGTTAAACAGAAAGAGGGCTTCGAGACGAAGATCTAGGTGCTTGAATCGCCTGATTTCGATTAACGAGCGAAAAGTTATACTAGAACGAAGATTAGGGCAGAAACCACGATCGAATATAATCGCGGAAAAACCCTGGAAAAAGAAAACTGACGAACAGGCTAACAAACGAACGTTTATTTTCTGCGGTTAGCGAGTGAAAACCATTCGTTAAAACGAATGTACGAACGGGCGTTCGCTAAAGAAATAAACCGGGAAAATCGATCTAAAAAAATAAAAAAGTAGGGTTTCGAAAAAAATAAACCGATCGGTTTTCCGAAGAAAACCGGTGGCGGCGGCAACTACCTTGGCGAGATCAGCGACGGCTCCGGCGTCGGTGGCGAGGGGAAACGGCGCGGCGCGGCTCAGGACGGGCGGCGTAGGCGCTGGGGCGGTGGTGCGGCGGCGGCATGGCGATGCTCCGGTGGCGGCGGCGTGTTCGGGCGGCGGCTAGGGTTTTCGGGCGGGGTGGCTATGGCTCGGGCCTCCGCGGCTTATAAGGGCCGGCCGAGCTAGTTTCTAGGTCGTACACGGCCCGGTTAGGTCGGTCGACTTCTTTAAAAAATAAAATAATAATTCCGCTCGGAAAAACAAAGAAAAGAAATACTAAATGCACTCCAAAAATCATGCAATAAATTTTCCCCCTCCTCTAAATATCTAATGGACAAGGTGAACATTTATTTGGGCCTCCAATGCAATTTTGAAAAAAGCATAATTTTCCTAATTCGAATAAAATAGCGATAAAAAGTTTGAATAAAATCTTATTTGATTTTAACATTAAATCTCCAATATTTCTTTATTTTGGGGAAGTCATTTTATCCCCTCTCTTTTTATTTTCATAAAAGAGATATTCGAAGAGAAAATAATTAAAATCAAACGATCCTCTTTTCAACATTTTAGAAAACTCAAATATGAAAATAACGAAATCCCAACTCTCTCCATGGGTCCTTGAGTTGTGTAGAATTTCTAGGATCAAACCAAAATGCAATGAAATATGATATGCAGTGATGATCTAATGCATAACATTCCAAATTGGAAATTTGGGATGTTACAAACCTACCCCCCTTTAGATGAATCTCGCCCTCGAGATTCGGGTTGGCTACAAAATATGTGAGGGTGATCCTTCCGTAGGTCTTCCTCTCATTCCTAGGTGGCTTCATCCTTAGTATGGTGGATCCACTGAACTTTACAGAACTTGATAACCTTGCTGCGTGTGACTCGGCTGGCAAAGTCAAGAATCTTGACTGGTTTCTCCTCATAGGTCAAGTTGCTATCCAATTGAACCGCTTCGAGTGGCACTGTATCTCTCAGAGGAATATCAGCCATCTCTGTGTGGCACTTCTTCAACTGAGAAATGTGGAACACATCGTGAACTCCTGACAATCCTTCGGGAAATTCCAACTTGTACGCAACTTCTCCCATACGTTCCAAAACTTTGAATGGTCCCACAAAACGTGGCGCTAACTTTCCCTTAACTCCAAAACGCTTCACTGCTCGAAGTGGTGATACTCGAAGATACACTCTGTCTCCGACTTCGTAAACTGTCTCCTTGCGCTTAGAATCCACATAGCTCTTCTGCCTGGACAGGGCTACCTTGAGTCTATCGCATATCAATTTAACCTTCTGTTCAGACTCTTTAATCAAATCTGGTCCAAACAGCTGACTGTCTCCAACTTCATCCCACAACAATGGTGTCCTACACCTCCTTCCGTACAATGCTTTGAAAGGGACCATGTTCAAACTGGCTTGATAGCTGTTGTTGTAAGAGAACTCTGCATAAGGAAAAATTTCGTCCCAACTAGATCCATAGTCTAGCGCACAAGCTCTCAACATATCCTCCAAAATCTGATTGACTCTCTCAGTCTGTCCATCTATCTGCGGATGAAAAGCTATACTGAACTCTAGCCTGGTTCCCAAAGTCTCATGCAACTGATTCCAAAACTCTGAGGTAAACTGGGTTCCTCTATCTGATACAATGGTCCTCGGAACTCCATGTAGACAAACGATTTTGGTGATGTAAATCTTTGCCAACTTAGCACTGGTGTATGTGGTCTTCACTAGGATGAAATGAGCTACTTTCGTCAAACGATCGACTACAACCCATATCGAGTCATAGCCTGAATGAGTTCTGGGCAATCCCGTGATAAAGTCCATGCCTAGTTTATCCCACTTCCATTCGTGTATCGGCAATGGCTGTAACAATCCCGTTGGCTTCTAATGTTCTGCCTTCACTCTCTGACATACATCACAAACTGATACATACTCCGCAATATCCTTCTTCATTCCGGTCCACCAGAAACTATCCTTCAAATCCAGATACATCTTCGTATTTCCTAGGTAAATCGAATATGACGAATCGTGGGCCTCTTGCAGAATCAACTTCCTGATCTCCGGATCATTTGGCACATATATGCAGTCTTCAAACCATAGGGTATCGTGCTCATCCTCACGAAATCCTTTAGATTTTCCTTTGCTCATCCTCTCTTTTATCTTAGCAATCTCCATGTCCGTCTTCTGAGCTTCTCTGATCTTATCCATCAAAGTAGACTGAATCTCCAATGCTGTTACATAACCCCTCGGAACTATTTCCACGCATAGCTCACGAAGATCCTCTACTAACTCCTTGGGTAACTCTCTGTTCATGAGTGTTTTGATATGACTCTTGTGGCTCAATGCATCGGCTACTACGTTAGCCTTTCCGGGATGATAGTGTAAGTTCATATCATAATCCTTGATGAGCTCCAACCATCTCCGTTGCCTGAGATTCAACTCCTTCTGCGTGAAGATATACTTCAAACTCTTGTGATCCGTGTACACCTCATAATGATGTCTCCATGTCTTCAACGCATGCACTACGGCTGCTAACTCCAAATCATGGGTACAATAATTTAACTCATGGGGTTTAAGCTGTCGTGAGGCATAACATACAACTCTTCCTTCCTACATAAGCACTGCTCCAAGTCCTCGACGAGAAGCGTTGCAATACACTTGGTAATCCTTGCGTTGATCTGGAAGAATCAACACTGGAGATGTAACCAAGCGTTTCTTCAACTCCTGAAAACTAGCCTCACATTCCTCAGTCCATTTGAACTTGGTGTCCTTCTTCAACAACTTCATCATGGGTTTTGCAATCTTCGAGAAATTCTCGATGAACCTTCGGTAGTATCGTGCGAGTCCAAGAAAACTCCGGATCTCTCGAACTGATGTGGGAGCTTCCCAATTTGTCACAGTGATGACCTTGGTAGGTCTACGACTATTCCTTCTCCGGATATAACATGTCCTAGGAATCCAACTTCCTTCAACCAAAACTCACACTTGCTGAACTTGGCGTATAGCTGATGTTCTCTAAGCTTTCCAAGTACCAAACGAAAATGCTCCTTATGCTCCTCTTCGTTCTTCGAATAAACCAAAATATCATCAATGAACACCACAACAAACTTGTCCAAAAACTACATAAACACCTTGTTCATCATGTTCATAAAATAGGCAGGTGCGTTAGTTAGACCAAATGACATAACGGTATACTCATATAGCCCATACCTTGTGGTAAAAGCTGTCTTAGGTATATCCTGCTCTTGAATCATCAGCTGGTGGTACCCTGATCGCAAATCGATTTTGGAAAACACCTTAGCTCCTTGCAGTTGGTCAAACAAATCATTGATCATCGGAAGTGGGTACTTGTTCTTGATCGTCACCTCATTCAGTCCTCGATAATCAACAACCATCCTCAACGATCCATCCTTCTTCTCCACTAGAAGTACTGGTGATCCCCAAAGTGACGGTCTCTTAGATATTGGCCCTGTGCCTGGCAAAAGCTCAATAAGAAACTCAAAGTCTCTATCTGGTGGCATGCCTGGCAACTCTTCCGGAAATACATCTGGGAAATCCTTCACCACTGGTACTTCCTCCTGTACAACTCCTGATAAGGAATTCACTTGAGTCCTATTCGGCACATGCTGGGATACGTACTTGATCCTTCTTCCTTCTGGGGTGGTAAGCAAAATTGACTTACTGGCGCAGTCAATGTTCCCTTCATACTTCGATAACCAATCCATGCCTAATATCACATCCAGGCCTTCTGACTCCAATACTATTAGGTTTGAGGGAAATAGGTAGTTACCAATCCTGAATGGTAACCGATCACACCAAAGACTAGCCATATACTCTGCTCCTGGCGAGGTTACTAACATGGGTGTCCTAAGTGTTTGGGTTGGCAGTTTAAACTTATCCACAAATCCCTTGATATGTATGAATGTGATGCACCAGTATCAAAAAGAACGATTGCAGTAAATGACTTAATCATAAACTTACCTATTACTACATCGGGTTGCGCTTCAATCTCCTCCACGCTAACGTGGTTCACTTGTCCCTTGTTGAAAGGGTTGGGCTTCTTCCCAGAGCTTCCATTGCCATTTCCATTGTTTGCTTCAGAACATTCTGTGGCATAATGTTCGTTCTTCCCACACTTGAAACAAGTAGTGTGACTCAGATCCTTCTTCGCGGGCGTTGCAGGGTTGGTATGGTTTTGGCCGTTGCTTCCTCCATTACCATTTCCATTCCTGGGGCCACTATGGTTGTGTGTAATCCCTCCATTGTGGTTGTGACCTCCATGGTTATGCTGAAGGGGTCCTCCCGAGTTTGGGGTAAAACGGGGTCTCTGCTGAGCTCCAGAATTCCACTTCCCGTGTCCATACTTCCTCTTATGGTTGTCAATCTGCTGCCATCAACTGCATGCTCAGCTCATTATTCAGTCCCTCTAGAAACTTCTCATGTTTATCTGCATCCGTAGCAACGTCATCTGGGGCATAACGTGCTAGCTTCCTAAAGTCATCCACATACTGGCCAACGGTGCGTCCTCCTTGGCGTAAGTTGCGAAACTCATGCTTCTTCATGCCCATAGCTCCTGCGGATACATGGGTAGTGCGAAAAGCCTGCTGAAACTGGTCCCATGTAATAGCGTCGATGGGATAGGTGACAGTGTAATTCTCCCACCATGCTGCTGCGAGTCCATCAAGCTGATGTGAGGCAAAACGCACTATTTCCGCATATGTGCATCCTGAAGTGGTCAAATCATTTCCAATCTTGCAGTGCCAATCATCTGTAACTATCGGCTCTGATACCAACTTGTAGCGACCAAACCTCAAATAGTTTGATCTGTGTGCATCAGTGTCATCCCTGGATCGGTAATGCTGACAAGCACAGTACTTGAGGATATATAACAGAGTAGCAATCACACACTTATTACAAATGGATATCTCAAAAGAGAACTTAAAACAATAAATATGGCTTAAGGCCATCTAATACGATAACAGCGGAAGGCTTGGAAGATAAAATTAGTCCATCAACTCCAACGGCATCACTGAGTGAAAGACAACGACCTATAGCTCCTTACTCGTCGTTTGAAAAGTCTGCAACATGAACATTGCAGCCCAAAACGGGTTAGCACATGGAATATGCTGGCAAAGTAACACAAGAGAATAATGAACAGAATAATTGCTATCACTACATGCATATATGGCTGGTGGAGGCTGTATGGTTAATATGTTTTTGTGAAAAGCCAATTTTTCCCTACAACAGAGGAATAAATTTATTTAACTATCATGGTAGTTGTTAAACATTGAGAAGGTTCCTCCAACTCAACCCCAATTAAACATCATCATTAAACCCAATCAAATTATATTAAAAGTGATGAGATCAATCATGATAATCTAAGTACTAGATACTCAAGACGTCCATAACCGGGGACACGGCTAACCATGATTAGTTTATACACTATGCAGAGGTTTGCGCACTTTTCCCCACAAGACTCAAATACCTCCATGGTCGGAGATTCGAGACACAGTCTTTCTGAAGCATTAACTCTCTACTCTGGTTAGACTATACCACGTACAACCCACTACATCTGCTAGTCTACCTCTTCAAGAGCTTCATGCAACTTACTCAACTATTCTAGAGCCCATAATAGCTTGTGGCTGCACATGGAAGTTTCTAGCATGAATAATCTTTCGATCCCTTTGAGCCTGGGTGGCGGGCCTTAGGATGATCACACGGGTCCTTCGGGATATCCTAGGACAACACTGGGTTCTCCGGGTGCCCACAAGCAATCCACCCAGATGTGTATTCAAGTTGCCACCTTAACTTGAACCATTAATATATAACTCACATCTGTCATGAATACTCTCAAACCCAATCCATGTCTACGAGCATAGCATAGCAATATAAGCAACATAGAAATAACTCCCAGGGTTTGAACATAAACAGGTGAATAGGTACTACCTCAACTACTTCCCAAAACCCACAATTTAATCAGATCCTAATCATGCAAGTGTTTGAGGATTGATCTAATGCAATAAAAATGGGTATTAAAAAGTATGATCAAAGTGTTACTTGCCTTGCTGATGATCCGTGAAACCTAGAGTCTCATAGTAGCAAGCTTCACAAACAAACAAGCATACAATAAGCACTCAACTAGAAGCACGGGTAAAACTCAAATAGACGATCTAACCAGAAAGTTCAACTTAAGAACTCCTGTTTGCAAAAAGAATCAAATCAAACAAAGGAACCAAACTCAAACTACGTAAGAAACAAGATCTGTTTACTAATCTAAACTTAGGTCAAATTTTACAGTAGCAAAGAGGGCTTTGAGACGAAGATCTATAACCTGGGAGGATTTCAAAGAAGGTTTTCGCGGGGCGCACATTCCTAAAAGTCTTATGAAAATCAAGAAGAGAGAGTTTGATGACCTCAAACAAAGGACCATGACGGTGTCAGAATACAACGGTCAGTTTACTCTATTGTCTCGCTACGCCAACGAAGAGCGTATGACTGAAAGCAAGAAGATGGAGAAATTCCTAGACGGTCTGGCGCCCGCGCTTAAATGCCAGCTGGTTGTGCACACTTTTCCAGATTTCAAAACGCTAGTGGATAAGGCCATTACCTTGGAAAATGAGAGACGCAGCTTGGAGGATTTCCGCAAGCGAAAAAGGGACCAGACTACTCTTGCTCTCAACCACCGAAGCAAGACGGATTTTCAGAAAGGTGGGACACACAAACCCACGACGAACGTCTCACGCGCAATCAAGAATTTCCATGCAAGGGACAAGGAGTTCACATATCGCCCAGGCGTTACTTGCTACGCATGTGGAGAAGAAGGGCACTATGCCAAGCAGTGCCCCAAGCCAAGGAACTCGACCCCAAAGCCGAACAACGGTGGCAATAATTCAGCGCCCAAGCGAAACAATTTCAACCCCAATAACAACCACATGAAGGGTCATCTGAACCACGTGACCAAAGAGGAAGCACAGATTGCCCCGGATATCGTACTCGGTACGTTTCCTGTCAACATAATACTTGCCATGGTTTTGTTTGATTCTGGAGCTTCTCACTCATTCATTTCGAAAAGTTTTGCTTTGCAAAATAATTTTTTGATGTTTCCCTTGGAAAAATCCATGATCATCAAGTCCCCTGGGATTAAGCAAGTTACTCAGAGTTACTGCCAAGGTGTGGTTATTGAGTTTGAAGGATTGAAGTTTCATGCCAATCTTATTGTATTGGAAAATAAAGGACTGGATGTCATCCTAGGGATGGATTGGTTAACCACCAACAAAGGTTTTATCGACTGCTTCAACCGGACCATAATTCTCACCCACCACCACGGGAAGACAATAAGAGTTTCAGCCAAAGAGAGAAAAATATCCCGGCAACCGAGATTGAACAAGGTGGACGTTTCTGAATTAAGAAAGGTTCCAGTAGTGTGTGAATTTCCAGACGTATTTCCCGAAGAACTACCAGGCATGCCACCAGACCGAGAGATAGAATTCAACATTGAGCTAGCACCCGGAACCACCCCCATATACAAGAAACCATACAGAATGGCACCATCCGAGTTGGTAGAATTGAAGAAGCAAATAAAGGAATTACTGGACAAAGGATATATTTGAGCCATCTCCTCACCTTGGGGTTCACCAATTTTATTTGCCAAAGAGAAGGATGGAACATTGAGATTGTGTATAGACTACCGAGCACTTAACATGGTCACAATCAAGAACAAATACCCGATGCCACAGATAAATGATTTATTTGATCAGCTTGCTCAGGCCAAGGTATTCTCAAAGATTGACTTAAGGTCGGGATACCATCAATTAAAAGTACGAACAGAGGATATCCCCAAGACAGCCTTCACCTCCAGATACGGACTGTATGAGTTCACAGTAATGCCATTTGGACTAATGAACGCCCCCACATATTTTGTTCACCTCATGAACAAAGTATTTATGAAGTTTATGGACAAGTTTGTTGTGGTATTCATCGACGATATTCTGATATACTCCAAGACACCAGAAGAGCACGCTGAACATCTCAGAATTGTACTAGGAGAACTCAGGAAACATCAATTGTACGCCAAGTTCAGCAAGTGTGAATTTTGGCTATGACAGGTAGGTTTTCTGGGCCACGTACTGACCCAAGAAGGTATTGCTGTGGACCCAGAAAAAGTCAAGGCCGTACTTGGCTGGAAACCACCAGCCAGCGTAACGGATGTACGAAGTTTCTTGGGAATGGCAGGATACTACCGAAGATTTATTGAAGGATTCTCCACCATAGCCAAGACAATGACGCAGTTACTCAAGAAAGACAAGAAGTTTGAATGGACGGAAGCTTGCGAGAAAAGTTTCCAAGAACTAAAAAGGAAATTAACGATAGCGCCAGTATTAATTGTGCCAGCCATACACAAGAATTTTGAAGTGTATTGTGGCGCATCCCGAAGGGGTCTCGGATGTGTATTGATGCAAGAAGGCAAAGTTGTCGCATACGCTTCAAGGCAACTTCGCAAGCATGAAGAAAATTATCCCACTCATGACTTAGAATTGGCAGCAGTCATTCATGCACTCAAGGAATGGAGGCATTTCTTACTTGGAAATCGTTGTGAAATATATACGGACCATAAAAGTCTCAAGTATATTTTCACACAGCCAGAACTCAATTTACGGCAACGATGCTGGTTGGAATTGGTAAAAGATTGTGATGTTGGTCTCCACTATCATCCAGGAAAAGCAAATGTAGTGGCAGATGCTCTTAGTCAGAACCCCAGCTCGGACGACAACAGTCTGCAAGGCTTGAGACCTGAATTCCAACAAGAGTTTGCCAAACTCAACTTGATGATGGTCACGGAAGGCACCATAACGAATTTGGAAGTACAACCCAACCTTGTGGAAAGGATTAAGGAAGCTCAGCATGGACACCCAGCATCAAAGGCATTAAAAGAAAGGTGAGTATGGGAAAGGCCTCGGAATTCGTCATAGACGATGAGGGAATATTATGGTACGGAGAAAGACTCTGCGTGCCTAATATAGAGGACCTCAAACAGCAAATTCTAGCTGAAGCCCACACCGCCCCATATTCGATCCACCCTAGAGGAACCAAAATGTATAAGGACATTCAGGAAAGATTTTGGTGGCACGGTATGAAGAGGGATATAGCCACCTTCATTACATGTTGCGATTCTTGCCAACGCATAAAAGCTGAGCATCAAAGACCAGCCGGACTACTGCAACCGAACAGAATACCTGAGTGGAAATGGGACAAGATAGGGATGGATTTCATTGTCGGACTACCTCGGTCACAACACGGGAATGATGCCATATGGGTCATCACCGATAGATTAACCAAGGTGGCACACTTCATCCCCGTGAAGACAACCCACACCACTTAAAAGCTCGCCAAGCTCTACCTCTCGCGCATAGTCTGTCTGCATGGAGTCCCAAAAACTATAATATCCGACAGAGGCACTCAGTTTATCTCTAAATTTTGGGAGTAGCTGCAACAATCGCTAGGAACTCAACTGGCCTTCAGTACAGCCTACCATCCCCAGACTGATGGACAAACTGAACGTGTGAACCAAATTCTAGAGGACATGTTGAGGGCATGTGTCCTCACCTATGGAACCAGTTGGGAAGAAAGCCTGCCATATGCCGAGTTCGCATACAACAACAGTTACCAATCCAGCCTACAAATGGCACCTTTTGAAGCCCTGTACGGGCGAAGATGTCGTACCCCACTAAATTAGCCAGAGACCGGAGACAGCCGTATCTTCGGCCCAGACATGCTCAAAGAAGCCGAGGAAAAGGTCAAGCTAATCAGGGACTGACTCAAGACAGCTCAAAGCCGATAGAAGAGTTATTACGATAAAAAACATCGTGGAGTCAGTTTTGAAACCGGAGAGTATGTGTACCTGCGAGTATCTCCTATGAGGGGCCTACAACGATTCAAAGTTAAGGGAAAGCTAGCACCAAGATTCATCGGACCATTCTGTATAGTGGCACGAAGAGGCACGGTAGCCTACCAGCTAGAATTACCCGAAGAATTATCCGATGTCCACGACGTGTTCCACGTCTCGCAGTTGAGGAAGTGCATAAGCAACCCAGAGAAGCAAGTATCCCACGAGAACATTGACGTGCAACCAGACCTCACCTATTGGGAACATCCAGTAAAAATATTAGAGGAGTCTGAAAGGAAGACCCGACAGAAAACCATCAAGTTTTTTAGAGTTCTGTGGAGCAATCACACCGAGAGTGAAGCAACTTGGGAAAGAGAGGATTTTCTTCGGACAGAGCACCCACACTTATTTGAGGATCAGCTGAAATCTCGGGGACGAGATTTTTCCTAAGGGGGTAGGTGTTGTGACACTCCAAAAAATTTTATTTAATTTTTAACAAAAACTTTGTTGGTTTTGAAGAAGGTCATTTAAATCCTTCCAAAAACCTCTCTCTCAAAAATTTTCCCCTAGCAAGGATTTTATTTTTTTGTATCTTCTTCAACTCTGGTGTTTGAATTATAAAAAAAACTTTCTTCTGATTGTTCTCTTCTCAAATATATTTTTGGAATTTATTTATTTTCTTTTAAGAAGAAATCCTATGAGTTTTGGGGCTTCTTTCTTTTTTTGAAACCACCCATGGTTTTACCATGTCTCTTATGGTAAATCTCCCAAAACCCCTCACTCCACTTTGGGGCAATCCAAACTTCCTGCTGCAACAAGTCCAAACCATTTTTGGATTTTATTTCATTTATTTTACTTCCCAAAACAATTCTGTCAATTATTTTAAGCCTAGATGATTTACAAAGGAAGTACCTGATTTCCTTTGAGTTTTGATCTCAAACCAACTCCTCTGGATAGTCCTTAGCACCCCCAACCTAGATCCATCAAGATCCACTCTTCTTCTTTTCAAAATTTTCAAGTTTCAGCCTCTGCAAGTTTGGACCAGATTTGTCAAATTTGGTGAAATTCATATCTTCTGTTCTCCAAAAATTCTACCAAAATTCAGGCAGCCCCCAGATGCAATGAGAGGACACCCCACCAAAAATCAGCTCAAGGAAAATTCCCCACATGCCAAAATCATTTCGTCGAACACTTGGCCGGCACTGTTTCTGTATACTTTCAGAAAATTCAGAGTTTCAGAATTCAGTCAGTGTCGTTTTTCGTCAGTGGCTTGTCATCCATCACCAGTGCGCCCTGGCGCGTTGCGCACGGCCTCTCCTCCCTGGCTAGAGCACCGCACGCCTTCTTGGACGGGTGCAGGTGTCGGTGGCAGCGAGCATCGCCGACGCCGACAGCTTCTAAAGTGGCAGAGCCACCTGTGGCGGCCAGCGAGAGCCCGTGCCAGCTCGCTACGCCGTCCGGCACCGCCCATCGCTCCCTTGCCCTCCGCATGGCCTCATGCACGCCAGCGCACCCCGCAGCACCGTCGCCGTGGCCCAGCAAGCACAGGGCGCGCCCTCTGCCGCCGAAGGGCCCGCACCGCCCCGTTCCTTTGAACCCACCCAAAGCACCTAATCCGAACTCGTTTAGCGCTTAAACGGAACCAGAGGAACTCCACATTGACGCGCAACTCCCTACACTCCCCGACCAAGCTCTGCACCGCCGTAACCATCGCCGGAGATCTCCGTTCTCGGCCACCACCATGGATCGCCTATAAAAAGGGGCCCCGAGCTCGCTCTCGAGCACGCACCACCACTGCACCCCACCAATACCCCGCCAAGCCACTAGGAGGACCTCGAGGAGGTCTCCTCCCCCAACCCCGGCCGTCCCGATCCGCCTCGGCCACCAGCTCGATCCACTCCGGTGAGGCCATTCCCGCCGCCCAAACCTCGTCAGTAGTCTCCTCGAGCACCCAGTGATCTAACCCAGGCTTCAATTTGACCTCCGCAGCCCTCCCCGATGAGATCCAACTCCACCCGAGCCGCCGTCCGCCGGAGCAAGGACCGTCGTCGACGTGGTGCTCGCCGATGACCACCACCACCACCCACTGACGCGGAAGGACACGCTGAGCACGTAGGTACTCTTCGATCCTCCTAACTCGCCGTGGATCGCCGCCGGCGACCACCATAGCTCTCGGGTGCTGACGAGCTTCCCTGTTTGAAATTTCAAACCTGACGGGTGGGACCCCCCTGTCAGCCTCTCTTTCTTTTAAACGAAACGTTTTCTGAAAGCATCTTCTGCCAAAGTACGTCTACCTTCTGGGCCGGCGTATTCTCAAACGAAACATCTTCTGTTTTATAAAATGTACCCTGAGAAGTTTCTGTTTCATTCCAGAAAGGTCCCTGGATTAAAACCCTTATAACTCTTAAACAGAAAATGATTTTTGATTGATTCTTTTTCTGTCCTCTTTAAATTTTTGTCTAGTTTTTTATCATATTTATTTGAAAAATATTTGGAATTCCTTTTGTGAACATCACGTTATTTATGTTAGCGCGTATGTTTCTTTATACCGTAGATACCGAAGGAGGTGACGGAACCGCGAACTTCACCGAGCTAGGCTCCGACTACTCTGAACCAGGCAAGCATGTTTGAACTTTTGATATGATGAGTGTCTTTGGCATGATTCCATTAAGTAGTTTCATGGCATGTTTATGAGTATATCAATGAATGTCATAATACATGCAAAGTTGAAGCAAGTGAGTTTCGAAAATCCATAAGTTGTTGGATATGAGTTTGCATGGCCATGTGATGGCATGAGAATGGGTAAGATGGCAGTGTTGTAGACTATTTGACTCTAGTGTCAACATGAATCAGTCTAGTTTCCATCCGTTTTTCCCTTCCTGTACTACCACATGCTTTCCGCAAGGGATACGGCCTAGTAAGTTGCAAACCGCTTTCCTGGTACACACCAAATCGAGAGGCCGTGATGAGGGTTCCATGGCCCTGGATTAAAGCCAGTCATCCGATCAGGGGGCATGGGTGTTTCCGGTTGGGACCGTGAGGGGGGCACCCCTTAGAGCGCGCGTATATAAATTTGATCCCATGCTATTCGAGATTGTGATCTCCCCGTCTCAAAGTTTTTCTTGAACGCTGTCTAGGGTGATTCCTGGCATCGTGAGGTGGGATGGGTGTGTACTGGTTAGATGTGTTTCTTCCGAAATACCATAAATGGAACTAGTCCTTCGTGACTACGGAAATCCGTTGGCTGTGGGAAATTTAGTACAAACTCTGCAGAGTAAAAAATCCTTTGAATCATCTTATCCATGTCCAAGTACTATGTTCAACTTATCTTGTCCAGTGTGAGTCTCAGTGACAAAAACTCCGGTGAACCCCATGATTGTTAAGTCCGGTTAAATGTTTATTCCTGTGGATGGACTAACCCGTTTATTATTGTGTGTAGAATATTTATTATGAGTATTATACCTTTGTGAATTTATCAGATATGAATAAGGAAATTTAAGCCCTTTCTGTGATGTCGCTTAGACGTCCGACTGTGGCACGCTCGTTATTTACTTTCAACATAAGCCCTTTCTGAGATGTCACTCAGACGTCCGACTGTGGCACGCCTGTTATTTTACTTTCGATATAAGCCCTTTCTGAGATGTCGCTCAGACGTTCGACTGTGGCACGCTTGTTATTTAATTTCGATATAAGCCCTTTCTGAGATGTCGCTCAGACGTCCGACTGTGGCACGCTTGTTATTTACTTTCGATATAAGCCCTTTCTGAGATGTCGCTCAGACGTCCGACTGTGGCACGCTTATTATTTACTTTCGATATAAGCCCTTTCTGTGATGTCGCTCAGACGTCCGACTGTGGCACGCTTGTTATTTACTTGCGATATAAGCCCTTTCTACGATGTAGCTCCGACGTCCGACTGTGGCACACATGTCATTTATTTTTCAATATAAGCCCTTTACGTGGTGTCATTTGGACGCCCAACTGCGGCATGATTATTTATTTGTTCACCCTTCGAGGCGTCGCTCCTGACACCCGATCGGTTTTTCAGTTATTCTATTGGGATTTCGGGAACACTACCGCCCGACTCCCTTTTTACTTATCATGTTGTGCCAATATTTATGAAATTGAATGTGCATTACTAATTACTAATGACGCATTCATGCATGCATTTGTTATATCTTATGTCTGAACTGTCTTGCGAGTACTTTCAAAGTACTCACCTGGCTTGTTGATTTGGCCAGATGTTGACGAAGGCGATCTCATGGATGAAGAGTTCGATAGCGAGTCCGACGCCTAGAGGAGTCCCAGTCAGTCTTGAGTGATCCTGGATTTGGTTACTGTATTATATCCGCTTCCGCTACCCGAATAAATTCATCGAGCCTCACCTCGACGCTCGATGAGCTGCCAGTTTAGGAGTCATATTATCCACTCTCCATTGTGATATTCCACCACCACTTTTATCTGGAGTCAGTAGTATGCCACCACACCATTGTGTCATATCCGCCATTATGTAGAATTATTGGCGTGCTTGTAATAATTTGTTGAGCAGCCTTAGCTCGACCTTGTAATATATTATATGCTACTGGCTTACTGTATCAAGAATTTTGTCTACAAGTAAGGAGGATGTTCCTCATAATGGACTCAAAAGATCGGCTTCTCAATAAACATTTTATTGGAAAACCGGTCGTGACATACTACTGCCCTGCCTGTGCGCAGTGAAAGGGGTTTCACCCCATGTATCCCCCAACTTACCCCTTGGACTATATATACTTGTCCCTTAGCTCCGTACTAGGGTTAGCAAAGGTTTAGCTTATGTTTGTGTGAGAGCTTTGCTCATCCACTTGGTTACCTTCTCCATGGAGATTCGAGCCTCCACCGGAGAAGATCCCCCAAGCGGATTCCAGACCCCTTTTAGGGAAGAACTCAAGACCTCCTCACACAGAAGACCGGCTACCCTTGTATCGTCCTTAGTTGTCCGTGGATCGTGTATCTTTCCTTATGTACTCGAGGATCTAGCACATGTGTGACTTATTCGTGTTGGTTTAGTGTTTCCTCTTGTGATTCCCCTTGTGTTTTCCCTCTTTCCCCCCTCGTGTTCCTCGTGTTGTTCGCGGGATCAGCTCCTTTCATGAAAGATCGGCCGATTAGGGTTCTACCCTACATCAGGACTTATGTTCGACCTCCGGACGCAGACGACTTAAGTCACATAATTCAACAGCCCGGAGAGCCAGCCCGAAAGCTTTGGAACAGATATCTCATGAAGAAGAATCAAATCGTCACCTGCCCGGATGCTGAAGCCCTAGCAGCTTTCAAGCACAGTGTCCGGGACGAATGGCTCGCCAGACACCTCGGCCAGGAAAAACCGAGGACAATGACAGCCCTAACAAGCCTTATGACCCACTTTTGCGTAGGCGAAGATAGTTGGTTGGCCCGTAGTGGCACCAACAACCCAGGCACATCCGAAGTCAGGGATGGCAACGGGAAACCGCGACGCAATAAAAGCAAGCGTCGAAACAACAAAGACAACCTAGACAACACGGCGGTAAACGCCGGATTCAGGGGCTCTTGACCCGGTCAACGGAAAAAGCCATTTAAAGGCAGCTGAGATGGACCGTCCAGCCTAAACAAGATTCTAGACAGATTATGACAGATTCATGGCACCTCCGACAAACCAGCAAATCACACCAACAAAGAATGTTGAGTCTTCAAGCAGGCCGGCAAGCTAAACGCCAAACACAAGGGGAGGGAGACACCAAGCGAAGACGAGGATGAGCCTCGCCAGCCGAACACTGGGGGAAATAAAAAATTCCCACCAGAGGTCAAAACAGTGAACATGATTCACGCAACTCCATACCAAAGAGGAGGCGCCAGCGCGCACCCCGAGACATATATGTCGTGGAGCCCGTCACCCCCAAGTTCAACCCTTGGTTGGCCTGCCCGATCACTTTTGATCACAGGGATCACTCGACTAGTATCTGGCACGAAGGATCGGCTGCCTTGGTGCTAGACCCAATAATTGACGGACACCATCTCACCCGAGTCCTTATGGATGGTGGCAGTAGTCTTAATCTGATATATCAGGACACCGTCCACAAAATGGGGATAGACCCGACAAGAATCAGACAAAGCAATACTACCTTTAAAGGAGTAATACCTGGCCCAGAGGCCCGCTGCATGGGCTCTCTAGTACTAGAGGTTGTATTTGGTTCTCCCGACAACTTCCGAAGCGAAGAATTAACCTTCGACATCGCTCCATTCCGAAGAGGCCATCATGCACTACTCGGGAGAACGGCCTTCGCTCGTTTTAAATACAGTATCGCATTACGCTTATCTTAAGCTTAAGATGCCTGGTCCACGTGGCATCATCATAGTTAGCAAAAACACAAAGTGTTCCTCATGTAAGGAGGAATATGTGGCGGCCCTAGCAGCCAATCACTGAACGGCCTCTCCAACCAGACGAAATGATTGGTCGTCAAGACCGCGGACATGGTTAGACGAGTCCGGCGCACCACTAGCTATAACAGCTCAGATAAACCTGAGATCAGGTCGATGGATACACCCCCATAGGTGGTGCTAGGGGCTTCCCGCATGTAAAAAGGGCAACAGTTCAGCTTGACCCTATTTAGATTGCATTTTAATGGTTCATTAAGAATAACTATTTTTTCGCACGAAGACTTTCACCTGCGTTTTTCTCTTTTAGAGATGATCATCGTGCTACACCCTTCCAAAATATGGCACAACAGAGACACATGCGCAGACGTGCAGGAGGGCCCCGCTCAAAGGCTTCTTTTTAGATTAAGACCCCTGTGTAAACCTTTTTTACTATCTCTTGTTGCTTCACTCCCTCTGGATACTCAACACAACCGAAAGGGATGCTGGCGTTATTGACATTTCGTCACGTCAGACTAATGCAAGTACCTGGAAATTTAGGGCTCATAATCGAGGGTGTTACTCAGGCCAGTATATGTTGTAAGTCCGAATACCTTAGGGAGTGTTCGGCGTCGTGATTTTGGCCTTATATGCATCAGCTCCGAATCATGTCTTTGGTCAATAGTTGGGTTTTCCCGGCTCCCGTGTTTTGCTACCTTACGTTCCGCTCTATCGGCTAAGGTGGCATCGGGAGAACTACTGCGATTGTGCCATGGTTCATCTGGATGAGCACCTTAGTAGAGAAAGCCGAAAACTGAATGTCATGATAAAGCATGAGACTGGTCAACCACTCAATGACTCAGCGGAATCTGCGCGATTCCTCCGCATTAACGAAGGACCGGTTTCCCGGTCATGTATGTGCGCCCACCATATTCGGATGAGCGCGGAAGTACCAGGGGCTCTATAGTAGCCCCACCGTCGAACTCCTATGGCTAAGTGAAAGCGTTAAAGCTATATAGTCCGATTGCCTTGTTCTCCGCGCTATCACCTCCTTAATGGACCAAGACGTTGGGTCAAGTGTGAATACGCGCTTTTCCGGACATCACCGCATTATGTGCGTGGGGGCTGAAGCCGACGACTGCAAACTTTCAGGTTATATACATACATAAATGGCCGCACATGAGGCATCATAATACTTTCAGGCAAAATTATAAACACAGCCTTTGTAATCCTAATAGCATTGTTTTTACAATTGGGATGCATGTCACTCGAACATGATACTCTTCGAGCACTGAGCCTCTCTTAAACGAGCGCCTTCTAGGACTTCTTCAAAATAGTGCTCAGCCAGGACCGGGCCTACGGCCGGATCCCGGGTTGCAATAGCGGTGGCCTCCATCTCTGCCAGTATGTCTTAACACGGGCAAGACCATCCATGCACCCTCTATGCACGCTGACCTCTTTACAGCGTCGATATGCGGCATAGCACCAAGGAGTCGTTGCACTAAACCAAAATAACTATTCGGCCTTGGTCCCTTCGGCCAAAGATGATCCACGAGAGACCTCATGGCAAGTTCGGAAAACCTATAGAGCTCGGCCCACTCGGCCATTTGTTCATTTAATAGCAGCGGACGCGTTGGAGCACTGAACTGCGACCAGAACAATCTTTCCACTTCATGATCTTTCTGATCTTTGAAAAATTCAGTCGCATCAGTAGCACTCATTGCCAAGTCCAAGTACGCGTTTGCAGCACTCCATAATTGATCCAGAGGGGCATACTTCGGATCTCTGAACTTCGTCCGCACCAAAAAGGGCTTCCCAGCCGTGATATCTCCGGCCTGACAGAGCTTCTCCTTCGCCGCTCTGATTTCAGAGCGGTTTTCCTTGGCCGCTTCCATGGCTTTCTTCAGGTTAGCCGCTTTCACTTGGCTTTCCTTTTCAAGAAGCTCATACCGGCCGGCGGCATCTTTCAGCTCAACAGCCATCTTGGCTATCTTATCTTCGCTCTGGCGATGAGCAGCCTGTTCGGCTCTTAAGTCTTCAGCCGCCTTTAGGGCGGCCGCATCACTTCTCCTGGCTTGTTCCTTGGCTCGGGCAAGTTCCGCCTGAAGGGTCTCCATGGCAGCAGCTCCATTTGCAGTCACAACATATTATAGATACTAGCATCATTCTCCTCTTAATATTTGTAGACCACCCGAATACATACCCTGTGCCTCGTCAAGCCGCTTGTTCATAAGCGCAATGTCGGCATCCGCCGCGTCAAGTTGCCGCCTCAGTCCGGCAAACTCAGCAGTCCGGCCAGCCACCGGACCCTCAGCTTCCTGCACATGAAAGTAGCACGATCATTACCTAGGACTATGATCCTCTGTTTTCCGCCTCTAGACAGCAACCAGAGTCTCAGGGGCTACTATCTGTATAGAGCACACCTAGCGTGTGTGGTACCGTCAAATTTTTTTATATTACTTTGCATACCTCAAAACATCTTAGCAGGCTCGTAAAAGCCTCATGCAACCCACTTTTGGCGGATGAAATCCTCTCAACCACCGTACCCATTAAAGTACGATGCGCCTATGAGATAGCCGCTTGCTCCAAAAGACCCATCAGTGCGTTCGGTTGTGCATCAGACAATCCCAGACTCTTTCGGTTGCTCTCCTTAGGAGCCGAATACTCTGGAATTCGGTTGGCCGAAGGGTTACCTTCTAGCCTCGGCGCATCAGGAGAAATCCTCCGTGATGACACCTCAGGGTCATCCGCCCCAGGAGGCGAGGAGACAGGGGGAGGCGTTTCGCTCTCCATCATCTCCAGAAGAAGATCCACCAAAGACGAACTCTGTCAAGAAGGGCTACGAGACGGACTGCAAGATATATGTCTCTGTTATTGTCCTCGGAGATAAAACAGGATATATTTACCAAGGGCTGGCCCCCTCGCGGGCACTGTGCGGTAAGGACGCCCTCCGGGGCAGGGCCCCCTGGCGAAGGTTTCTTCCCTCGTTTGGAAACCTTCGTTTCCAAGTCTTCAGAGGCGGTCCTTTTCCTTCCTTGGTGGGAGGGGATTCTAGATTCTTCTCCCCGATTATCCTCCTTCGCGGAGACACTAATTCCCCTGGTTTGGATGAGTAATGCGTGAAGCCCACTTTCGGCTTCTTTATTCCTCCCTTTATCTTCCCCTGATGGCACTTGATAAGGTGCGTGCTCAAGCATCCTGGCTAGTACAGGATTCGGTGAGCCTTCAGGAAGGGGGGTCGAACACCTGATCATCTCCGCCTTTCTTATCCAGTCCTGGCCGAGAGCGATTTGTTCAGAATGATGTTGTGACAAATAAATAGACAGCATGTTCCGCCGCAGAATTACTTACGTGTGTATCTAGACGGTTCCAGTTGAGACCCGCATCCTCGGTGGTGTCCGGACACTTTATTCGTGATCCAAAGAACAATCCATACATCTCTTCGAGCGTCATGCCGAAGAATTACTGAATAGTTCGCGGTCCTTCCGGGTTGAACTCCCACATACGGAGAGATCAACGTTGGCATGGCAGGACCTGACGAACTAGCATAACTCGCATTACCTTGACAAGACTGACATCCCTCTTGAGGAGATCTCGGATGCGACTTTGCAATGTTAGCACATCATTAACTGGCCCCCAGTCCAGCCCCTTGTTGACCCATGACGCGAGTTGTGGCGGGGGGCCCGAGCGGAAGGCGGGGGCGGCTGCCCACTTCGTACTTCGGGGAGCTGTGATGTAAAACCATTCCCACTGCCATAAGTTGGACACCTCCGCGAAGGAACCCTTTGGCCATAGAGCATCGGCGCCTTTGCTTATTATGGCACCTCCGCATTCTGCGTGTCGCCCGTCGATCGTCTTCCGCTTCACATTGAAGGTCTTGAGCCATAAGTCGAAGTGTGGGGTGATGCGGAGGAAGGCCTCACACACGACGATAAATGACGAGATGTGAAGGATGGAATCTGGAGCTAGATCATGGAAATCGATCCCGTAATAGAACATAAGCCCTCTTACAAAGGGATCAAGACTAAAGCCTAGCCCTCAGAGGAAGTGGGAAACAAATACGACACTCTTGTTGGGTTCGGAGTGGGGATGACCTGCCCTTGAGCAGGCAGCCTGTGCGAGATTTTGGCGGTCAGATACCTGGCTTCCCTTAGCTTCTCGATGTCCTCCTCTGTGACAGAGGAGGTGATCCACTAACCTTAAAGGTTGGATCCGGACATGGTTGAAGGTCCGAAGCGCTTAGCCTGAGCCTTGGGTGTTGGAACTCGAGGTGGGGGAGGGGAAGGACCGAGTGCAAGAAGAAAAGGACAGGCCTTGGCCCCTTTATAAAGAGGGTGAATATCAAGTGTCCTCCGCGTGGCCATTTGGAACTTGTCTAAAATCGGGGAGTCATACTAACAAGCACGATTGGGTTACCCACACCCGTATTGATGAGAATCCCGTGATAAGGGGAACACGATCTCTGCTTCGACAAGACATGCCAATAAAACCGCCTCGCAACACGTGCATTAGCAGGCGGGGAAAAACGGTTCATAATGACCAGACCACGGTAGGATGTCATGTTATGAAACATTGTGAGCAGACTAGATTTGTGGAATATTATACTCTCTACGGTGGTATGTGGAATTTGTTTTACAAAGCCGGACACAATCTTGTGTTCAAAATCTTCTATGGAGTATTCGGAGAAGGAACCCGCCTTGCAATGCCGAAGACAATCTGCGCGCCAGACTCATCGCCATTGAAGCCTGGTTCAGGGGCTACTGAGGGAGTCCTGGATTAGAGGGTACTCGGACAGCCGGACTGTACACTTTGGCCGGACTGTTGGACTATGAAGATACAAGATTGAAGACTTCGTCCCGTGTCCGGGTGGGACTCTCCTTTGCGTGGAAGGGAAGCTTCATAATTCAGATATGTAGATCTCCTTCTCTGTAACCGACTCTGTGTAACCCTAGCCCCCTCCGGTGTCTATATAAACCGAAGAGTTTAGTCCGTAGGACAACAACAATCATAATCATAGTCTACCTTCTAGAGTTTAGCCTCTACGATCTCGTGGTAGATCAACTCTTGTAATACTCATATCATCAAGATCAATCAAGCAGGCATTAGGGTATTACCTCCATCGAGAGGGCCCGAACCTGGGTAAACATTGTGTCCCCCGCCTCCTGTTACCATCAGCTTTAGACGCACAGTTCGGGACTCGCTACCCGAGATCCGCCGATTTTGACACTGACAGACACCCAAAGATAAGGAACCATCACAGGATCATAGCTCCAGTGAGATCCCAGAAGAACCTACCAAGTATTGGAGAACCTGCGCTCCAACGCAACCATGTAGCGATGGACGTGCGCGTCCTCCTCGCTGACACGGTGACGTACCACTTCCATGGGGTCCTCAAGCCTCTCCACCGTTATTGGCCCACGCGACCACCACCAAAGAAGGTTCGGGTCAACAATGGGCTGGCTCCTCACCACGCTGCGCCCCTCGGTAGGTAGCACCTCCCAGTACCAGCCCGGCGGAGCCCAGTCCAGGACTTGGCCCGTGTGATCAAGCATGTGTCCTTCGCCAAGTCGACGACGAGGATGTGGGATAGGCATCGTCCATGTCGATGCCGAAATAATTTATTTAACTAAGAAAATGACAACTTAACATAAATTTTCTTACTAAAAATAAACAAGTTCTATTAGCTCAACTAAACACTTACTATAAATAAAAATAAACTAGTTCTTACTAAAAATAAACTAGTTCAACTGGTTCTATTAATTTGCTTACTAAAAATACACTAGTTCTATTAATTCAACTATTTCTTACTAAAAATAAACTAGTTCAACTAGTTCTATTAATTTACTTACTAATTCTATTAAACACTACTACCCTAGTTCTTAAGCATCTACAAGTACTAACTAATTAGATGAACCCTACCTAGGAACTATTGCCCTAATTAGCATCTAATTTGATGAACCCTAACTAATTTGATGCACTCTAAAATTTTATGAACCCTAGGAACCCTAGTTAGGCAGAGGTAGGGGAGGAGGAGGAGGTGTAGGAGTGCTCACCTTGGGTGTTGGCGGAGGTAGGGAGCGGCCGAGGGAGGGGCAGGCAGCGTCGAGGTTCGGGTCGGGGCTCGGGCACGCGGCGTCAAGGTCGGGGTAGGGGGCGGCGTTGAGGTCGGGGTCGGGGCAGCGTAGAGGTCGAGGTCAGGGGTGGCGTCAAGGGCGTGCGGAGGGCGACAGGAGAGCTCACGGCGGCTGACGGCAATGCAGGGCGACGACGACGGAGAGAGCAGATGAGTTCGATTTGGGGGAAGTGGCCGTGGGGAAGAAAGAGCGTGCGATTAAGCCAAAAGTAGTAGTAGCGCATTCCAGGAAAAGCGCTACTGCTACATTAGCTATAGCGCTGGCTCACATAATGCGCTACTGCTAAGTTAGCTATAGCGCTTGTCGTGAAAACACGCTGCTGCTACGCCTTTCTCCTTTATTTTCCTTTTTCATTTGTTTTCCTTCACATTTTCTTTTTTTCCTTCCCCTTTTTCTATTTCTTTCATTTTCATTTACTTTTCTATATGTTTTACATTTTATTTTCCTTTAATTAGCCGCAGCGCTTTCCGCGCGAAACATGCTACTACAACAAGCTTAGCAGCAGCGCTGTTTCTAAAAGACCGCTACTCCAATATGTAGCCTATTGGCTTAGTAGTGAGAGTTTTAGTAGTAGCGCGTTTAAAGGGAGACGCGCTACTGCTACATGTGTATATGTAGCGCACTTAACCTGCACGCGCTACTGCTATTTAGCACTAGCGCCCCTTTTTTAACAAGCGCTACTTCTAAGATTCTGTGTATAAGGTTTTCCCTGGTAGTGTCGGTGCAAACATAGGGTTCATATCATACACACAGTGCATTCGTCCATGGGTCATCATCTCCGCGGTTATACCTTAGAAGTGTGCATTTCGGGGTGGAACGAGTTGGTGCGTAGTAGACGTTTTCGAGATGGTCGTAGTCGAAGTAGTAGTACACTGATGAGGACATCAATACCATTGTTACACCCACAACTCCTGCTGTTATACATACTGGACCAATTGCTAGAGCCCGCGCACGACAATTGAATTATCAGGTACCTTCGTTTCTTGGTAACGATTCTAATGTTCATGCGAATATGATGCTGCCTAAATTGGATACATTTTTTTGCTTACAAATGAAGGGCCTAGCTTAGACAAGAAAGATGAACCATGGAGCAAGTTCAAGCATGGAGATAACGGCATGCGCAAGGGGAACAAGAACGGAGTTACAAGTGATGATTCCAGGACTTTGAAGCCACCATAATGAGTGCATGAAGCCTTGGACAAAATATACAAGATGCAACTTCATAAATTTCATCCAGAGGCTATTCTAGGTGCTGCGTCACCTTATTATTGGGCTAGGCCCATGTATTTTCGAAATACTTAAGTATAGGCTATTTTTAGAGTCCGTATGTGTGGGGAAACAATAGTTAGGGTTGGTTTCGGACCCCTCCACCAAGGGCCACAAAATTCCCCCTCTCTCCTCCATATATATAGCCCTTAGGGCATCGTTTAAACTTTGGGTTTTGTTTAGATTAAAAGTTTGCCATAGCTGCAACTTCGCGTACTTCATTTGTGTCCAACGACCACACCAAGACGTCACAGAACCCCACCTTTGATCAATAAAGCTTTCTTCTTTTATTCACAATATCCAGATTGCAACCTTAGTTTCTTGCTTGTTCTTCGTTTGCCTGCAGGAAATAGACCTTCGTGGTCAGGTTGATTGTGCTCCGGCATGGTCAATAACCTCTCGGAGTTGGTTTAGTGATTGCTAAGCCGCGACGTCCTCGCACGTTCGTAGTCGGATCGTCAAAGTCGACTTCCTCCAAAATGATAGCCACCATCTCATCGAAAGATGGGACACCTTTGCCCCTATCAAGTGGTATCAGATTTCCAGGTTTCTCGGTGAGATTTTACAGCTTTTCATTGTTTAGATCGAGTCTATTCTTCATACCTACAGTCCAAGAAAAAGCCAACAAAAAAATAGGGTTAGTTCATCATATCTGAACCAGTCCGAGCCTTTGCATAGTCTTTTCAGTATTTTGCTTTGTTGAATTTGCGGTTGCATCGTCATGTCTAGTTGCTGGCTAGTTGCTGGTCTTAGAGTCTAGTCTTTTAGAGTTTCGAGTTCTGGTCATAAGTTGTCACGTCGCCGCCGCACCATCGTCATCGTTTCAACCATATACAACCACCACCAATATATTCCTTACTGCTGCCATATACATCCGCCTGTCCACCACAAATCTGAGTCCACATATACATCTGCCTGCCATCACCAATCCAAGTTCTTTTCATATTAGGTTTTTTTTCGAGATCCATCTAGTTTTCGTTTTGTGTTTCCTTGCCTGAATAGGTCCCGGAAAAAAAAGAGTCTGGAGACCCCGGGCAGTTTTTAGGCCAAAATTTCGGCGACCAAAAATATTTTTCCCTATCCTATTTTTAGGTCCCATGGAGCGTTTTGAGACACTCACCATCATAGTGATTTTTTGTCGCATTTTTTCGTCGTCGCTGCCCTGATTTCCGAAAAAAGTCAAAAAATATATTTCGTACCCATTCTGTCAGTTTGAGGAGGGAAGAGTTTTGAGACACTCACCATTATAGTGAAATTTCGCAAAAAAAAGAGGAGCGCAAAAAAAGAGGAGCGCCAAAAAAAACAGAGCAAAAAGAATTCCAGAGTGTGCTTTTCCCTTGTTTACATGCAGCGCCGTGATTTTGTTAGTGTTCTAGGCTCGCGTCTCTAGCACGGCCTAGACTAGGACCAGCACAGTACCGTCGTTGAGCGTTTATTCAACTTTGCATCTCTGAATTGATTGTTGCTAACCCTTTTTTCTACCATATTATAAGCCTTCCTAGCTCCACATACATCTACGCCGTGCGTTTGACTCTCCCTGGTAATTGCTCTATCCAAGCTTTGAGAGTTTTGACTATGACGGTTGCCGATCACCGCCTGCTGCTTGGTAAGAACTGGTAAGAATTTGAGATACACTTGACAGATTTGTGACTGTCCATTAGACCACCACCACCACCACTTCCTAGTAGTCTGTATGATCATATTCTTGTGTGCTTCTATTGCTGCTAACCATGGCAGGATCACAAGCCGATGAGACAGATTGGGAGAACATGACGAACAAAGAGCTACATGATAAATTTCAGCAAATGATGAGTGGACAGGTGCAAGATGTGCTAAACAAATTTGAAGAGGCCATGGAGAAGATAGATGGCATGGAGAATGATGCGGAGCATCCTACGATCATCCCCATGTACACTCAAACAAACGCCTTTGGGCCTAAGGTGAACTCGCTCCTTCCTGAATATTCCCTTTCCGCATGTAAGACATGGATGCTACTTCAAGCGCGGACCTTGTGCATACTTAGGTGCACACAAGGAGACCATGGAGAACCCAAGGACCAAGGCCAAGCGTGCGTGGAAGCGACGACGGAAGAAGACAGAGACAGCTCCAGGACCCGGACATCCGGCCCTAGGCCCGGACATCCGACCGCTGGAGACGACCCCTACAGAAACATCCTCCCAGCCGCCAAGTGCTACAGGCCCCGGAGATCCAGCGTCAACCCCGGACATCTGGCGCCTCACCAAGTCTCGGACATCCGGCCTCACCCCCGGAAATCCGGCACCCTCCAACCAGAGAGCAGAAGAATCAGGCAACTCCAGCCCGAACATCCGGCCAGAGGCCCGGACATCCGGCTCTTCATGAGCCGCAGGACATCCGGCCCCCAGCCCAGACATCCGGCACCTACCTATGCACAGAGATCGGGCCAAGGGCCCGTGTATCCCCCTCTCACTTACCCCTTCGTGGGCTAGCACTATATATACTTCCCCACCTCCTCCTAGGTAGGGTTAGCATTGTGATAGCTCATTTGAGAGATAGAGCTTCACTCATCCATATCGAATCTACTCCACGAGAGAGACCGCAGCCCCTCTACGGAGAAGATCCACCTTTGATTCAAGACCCCTCACGGGAAGAACCGGTTACCTCTTGTATCGTCCATTGTTGACTTTGGATCTTGTATTTTCCTTTATGTTCATGGATCTAACACATGTGTGATCATTCTTGTTGGTTTGAGTGTTCTCTCGTGTTTCCACTCATGATTGCCCTCGTTTTCCCCCTCGTGTTCTTCTTGTGAATCGTGGGATCCGCTCCTTTCGTGAAAGCTCGGGCCACTAGGGTTCTACCCTACATCATCTCGGTATCTAGAGCCACGTTGAGCACGATTTCGGAGCCTCCCCGTTGTGTTCTCTAGCCTAATTTTGTTGTGTTCTTCCCCAATTTCGAAAATCCACACCAAAAGTAGCCCCCAAATTTTTTTGTGATTTGTTGGTGAGATAAAGTTTTGTTGGATTTGATCCATGGATTTTCTTGGTTTCGAGTGGATCTAGCATATCCCCACTTTTCCCCACTTTCCATCCAAAAAATCAATCAAATTTTTCTCTTGGAATCATAAATTTCCGCCCCCAATTCGAAAATTTCCACCCCAAACGAGATCTGGATTTGTCGGGCTGGACATCCGGCTCCCTGTCTGGACATCCGGCTCCTAGAATGCAAAATCCACACGGTTCTGGACATACGCCCCGGAAATCCGGCCCGAGCCCCCGATGTCCGGCCCCTGTACATTTCAGCTTTGCCGTTTCACCGCTTTGTCCATAACTAATTCATCCAGAGTCCGATTTTCGCGTTCTTTAGCTCGTTGAAAAGCTCTTGACATCCCCCTTCCAACAAAAGTACTACCAACACCATTTGACTCCATCAAATGTTTGGAACTTTGGCATCTTTGCCTAGGGCTTCCACCACAACCTCCGCATAACCACCACTGACTTCCGCAACCTAACCAATTTTGTTCCCCATCGCATTAGTGGTTGCTTGAGGAGTGATTTGAGACTCCTAAGGTGTCTAGGCTACTTAGGGATGATTGCTTCTTCATCAACCACCACCACCACTACCGCATAGGCTTGACCACCATACACTTCCACCATCCCAACTTAACCCAATTTTGTTTGTGTTGTGAGTTGTGTCTCCTAAGGTGTTTCAACTACTTAGGGACCATGCTTCCAACTCCGGACACCGTGTATAGTCCACCACCTGACTCTCGACTTCCGCATTGCGTACTCCACAACCCATCATTGCAATTTCCGCAATCCCATTGAGCTTCCGCAACCACCACCGCATTCCCGCTACCACCATTTGACATTTCAGATTTTGAGTTCACGGTTTTTCCGTTTCCTAAGGTGTTTCGGCTACTTAAGGACGAGTCTCCATCATCTTGCTATCTCCATCAAGATCACCGCCACTCATCATCGCCAAGGACGGTAACCTCCATATCATCTTGGTATCGTGGTATCCCTCCATTGTATATTCCCTTGCCATTGCATTGATAACCCCTCGCCCATTTTGCGTTACTTGCCTATCGAGACTAGCCATTTGATTATTGCTGGCAACGTTACTTGTGCACATTAGTGATCTACACCATACATTGCGTACATGCCATATCATATCGGTATCATATCATCCCTTGTGCCTCAAGTTTGTTCCCGCATATACACAATAGCTATCTTGGTTTGTGCATCTCGCAAAGTGGCCATACAAAAAAAAAGAATAAAGCTTTTAAGCAAAAGAGAAAGAGCAAAGAAGCTTGTAAGCAAGTGCCATAGCAACATACCCATCGCATAAGATTGTCATATCCGATCATTTTGGATCATACCACCGGAACATCATACATATATAGCATACTTGGGATAGAAAGTTCATACATTTTGCATCTCATAGGGTGTGCACAAGTGCCGAATCCGCCTATAGAGCAATTATGCTAGCGTCTCTCTTGAGTTGTGCAACACGAGCATTTTCCGTAGATTCCACATTTTGTGCTCATCCTTGGTTGCACGACCCCATTTATCTATCCGTGTGTGCGTTTCCGTGTGCCACCCATATTGCTATTGGTCTACTTGTTACACTTGCGAATTTGTGAATCTCTTTCAACATTATTAACTCTTGCTAACATTTTGCATCAAATTTTTGTGCCACTATCCTCACCGAGCTCCACCATAAGCCGTATTTGTGTAGGTGTGAGAAACCGATAAGAATTGGTACCAATTGTGTTATTTCCTTGTCCACATTGGAGTGATCATTGATCCACTTTCAACTTCGGTCAAGGTACATTTGGTATTCGTTCTTCACTTTCTACCACTCACATTTTTCTCTTAGAGTGATGGATAGGCAAGGCATTTCATCTCCGGTCTTCCACAACAATGACAGCATGAACAACTATATCACCAAAGCATCAATCTTCGATCTACAATGACAAACGCAAGGCGCACAATCAAGATTGCGAGAGAGCATTGAGAACCTCTCCATCGACATTCGCCACTCCAAAGAGAGGAAAAGGGACTACATCGACAACGAGCTTTCCGCACAAAAGAAGGAGCAAGATGCAAGGATGGAGGATATTCGGGCCTTGATCAAGTCTACTTCCCCTTTGTTATCTTCAAGGCGGCGGCGAGCACATCGATCCTCTTCGGAGCGCCCAAGCGATATAAGCGCAAGTCGTCCACGTCCACATCTCCATGGCGACCACCATCACGTTCGTGATCAACCTCGTCATGAAGGGCAAGTCACCTCCAAGAAACATGTGCATGACAACGATGAACGACATCTACTACGAGCTCAGTTGCGACAACGCCAACATCATCATGATGATGCTCACCAAGCGCAAATGCACAAGTCCCAACAAGCCCTACTTCATTCCAAGTCCAAACTTCATGAGCACAAGAGAAGACCGCGAGACGAGCACCACCAAGATGGCGCTATGGCTACTACCACCACCACTTTGGCATATTCGCCAAGTGCTATCAAGGCATCTTCGCCTTTGGACGTACGTCATTTTCGCCTACTTCCCGTGAGTTCCCCTACATCGACGTCATCAAGTACAAGGCGACCACCTACGAGCGAGGGCGACACTTCCATCTTCGGAAGCCCCTTAAGGAAAATGGCCGAGCATGGGAAATTCCCTTCGGTCATAGAGACGAGCTACGAGGTGCCACATCATATGGGCCTCCAACAACAAGGCGGTGACAAGAAGGTCGATCTAGGGCCATCCCCTTCGACCATGGTGACGAGCATGATCCTCTTCAACAACATGAAGACGGCGCCCATATTGGACCCATACTCCGAGTCAAGCTACGAGACCGCACATAAGACCTTATCTTTGGACTTAGAGGAGAGTGATGATGTGCCATCTTCGGCCTTCATCCACGGCTACGACCACGACATGATTGATCATGGAGACATTTGCACCTACGTCTCTCCGACACCCACATATGAAGAGATGCCCCAATTCCCATGTGAGGAGAGCCACCACCACATGAGTGACATGAGTGACTCCACCATATGTGACATTGACTGCATTTCCTATGAGAGGATGAGTGTGACCACCACTAGCCCCACACTTGAGAGCATGCCACACATCCTATGTGAGGTTGAGCGCCATATGAGTGACTCCACCAACCATATGAGTGAGAGCAGCCAAGAGGGAGTGAGTGAGCCACAACACTTAGTGAGTGAGGTAGTTGAGACGGCATGTGAGGCCAGTTTGATTTCTAACGACCTAACCTCTACTCCGAGTGTGTTTTCTTCTTTGGTGCTAGGTCTCCTACATGACGACATGCCTATCCTCGACGACTCCATACCTCCAATGGAGACGACGATGGCCATGGTGGAAGAAGATGCACCCCCCACATGGTTCCATCAAGATGAAGATGACCAAGACTTGGTCTTCGGCACCTCACCTACAACACATGAGCGATTCTCCAAAGGTAACATAGGTGATTGTCCTTCTCTTGTCTCACTAGTGGACTATTTTATGAATGATTGCTTGCATGATGTTGACACACCTATACCCATGCTTCATGATAGTGCGACTTCTTCATGTCTTGACTTACCTATTTATGATGAATATTATGACGAGCATGTCGAGTTGCCTAGTTGTGATGCTATGCTCCGTAGGATATCATGTGAAAATTCTTTTGGTCACATCATGTTTGACAATCCATTAACCTTGTCATATGCTATGAGTGAGATATCCCATATTGCATCATTTCAATCTCAACATAGTAACTATGCATGCCCCGTTACAATAAATCCCATTTGCACTTATGGCATAGATGACGAGATGATGGTCATTGGCTTTTTGTTTCTCTTGTGATGACATTGCCATGCTTCCTTTACATGATTTGCGTAATTCATCTACTATGCCATGCCATGATCACATAGAACCAACTATGCATTGTTTTGGATGTTGTCAATATTCTCCATGTGATGTTTCCACTAATTCTCATGAGGAGACCCCCCATAGCTTCCTCATACATATTAGGAGACTTTGATGCATTCCAAACTTTGCATGTTTGCCATGATTGCTTGCACCGTATGCATTCCATGAATAACAATGGTCTACATATTTGTTGTGATGCATGACACAACTTGGGTCTCCATTATGCTATACATAACAACAAACCTATCATGATGGATGACATGTTTCTATATCACACATCTCATTTGTTTGAGCATTGGATATTTTGTGCTAACCAACACAAGCACGTGCGCATCACGATGGATGATGTGTACATCTACCAGCACCCACAATTTTTCCTTTGTCTTTGTTTTGTGTAGGTAATCATGCACAATTGTCAACCTCTCAATCCCAAGAGTTGACAAAACGAGCTTTTGAAAGCAAAGATGACTTGGGATCCCGTGAACTATCCTTCCCACCGCTCTCTTCGCGCAACGACTACGTGCATCTCTCTCACTTGGCTCTCACACGGCTATGGGCTATATACCGCTTGTCGATACAGGCTCATTTTACCGTGTTCACTTTGCATGCTATGCTTGCTTCTATTCCTTTTCCATGCAATTGTGACCCTTGCTTGCATCTACCCATGATTCACAATTATGCTATGATGAGGACATGAATACCATTGTTACACCCACAGCCCATGCTGCTATACATACTGGACCAATTACTAGAGCTCGCGCACGCCAATTGAATTATCAAGTACTTTCATTTCTGGGTAACGATTCTAAAGTTCATGAGAATAAGATGCTGCCTAAATTGGATACATTTGTTTTGCTTACAAATGAAGGGCCTAGCTTGGACAAGAAAGGTGAACCTTGGAGCAAGTTCAAGCATGGAGATGATGGCATGCACAAGAACAAGAACGGAGTTACAAGTGATGATTCCAGGACTCTGAAGCCACCATAATGAGTGCATGAAGCATGGGATGAAATATACAAGATGCCACTTCATAAATTTCGTCTAGAGGCTATTCTAGGTGCTGCGTCACCTTATTATTGGGCCAGGCCCATGTATTTTCGAAGTACTTAAGTATAGGCTGTTTTTAGAGTCCGTATGTGTGGGGAAACAAGAGTTTGGGTTGGTTTCGGACCCCTCCACCAAGGCCACAAAATTCCCTCTCTTTCCTCCATATATACAACCCTTAGGGCATCGTTTAGACTTTGGGTTTTGTTTAGATTAAAAGTTCGCCATAGCTGCAACTTCGCGTACTTTGTTTGTGTCCAACGACCAGACCAAGACGTTACAGAACCCCACCTTGACCAATAAAGCTTTCATCTTATATTCGCAATATCTAGATTGCAATCTCAGTTTCTTGCTTGTTCTTTGTTTGCTCACAGGAAACAGACCCTTGTGGTCAGGTTGATCATGCTCTGGCGTGGTCAATAACCCCTCGAAAGTTGGTTTAGCGATTGCTAAGGCGCGACGTCTCGCACGTTCGTAATCGGATCATCAAGTTCGACTCCCACTGAAACGATAGCCACCATCTCATCGAAACATCGGGACACCTTCGCCTCTATCAAGTGGTATCAGATTTCCAGGTTGCTCGGTGAGATTTTACATTTTTTTGTAGTTTAGATCGAGTTTGTTCTTCATACCTACAGTCCATGAAAAAAAGCCAAAAAATTTAGGGTTAGTTCATCATATCCGAACCAATCTGAGCCTTTGCATAGTCTTTTCAGCATTTTGCTTTGTTGAATTTGCGGTTGCATCGTCATGTCTAGTTGTTGGTCTTAGAGTCTAGTCTTTTAGAGTTTCGAGTTCCGGTCATAAGTTGTCATGCCGCCGCCGCACCATCTTCATTGCCCCTGCCATCCGTATCCATATACCACCACCAATCCGTCTCCATATACCATCACCAATCCGTATCCATATACCACCACCAATCTGTATCCATATACCACCACCGCTGCCATATCCTACCATCATATATCCACCACCAATCCGAGTTCCTTTCATATTTGATTTGTTTTCGAGGTCCGTCTACTTTCCGATTCGTGTTTCCTTGCATGAGTAGGTTTTGTAAAAAAGAGCGAAAAAAAATGTTCCAGAGTGTGCTTTTCCCTTGTTTACGTGCAGCGCCATGATTTTTGTTAGTGTTCTAGGATCGCGTCTCTAGCACGGTCTAGCCTAGGACCATCACAGTACCTTCGTTGAGCGTTTATTCAACTTTGCATCTCTGAATTGATTATTGTTGACCCTTTTTCTACCATATTATAAGCCTTCCCAGCTCCACATACATCTACGTCGTGCATTTGACTCTCCCTGGTAATCGCTCTATCCAAGCTTTGACAGTTTTGACTACAACGGTTGCTGATCACTGCCTGCTGCTGGGTAAGAACTGCTAAGAATTTGAGATTTGCTTGACGGATTTGTGACATCCACCACCACCTCTTGTTAGTAGTCTGTAGGATCATACTCTTGTGTGTTTCTATTGTTGCTAACCATGGCAGGATCACAAGCCGATGGGACTGACTGGGAGAACATGAAGAATAAGGAGTTGAATGATAAATTTCAACAAATGATGAGTGGACAGGTGCAAGATGTGCTAAATAGATTTGAAGAGGCCATGGAGAAGATAGATGGCATGGAGAAGACGTTCGAAACAAAGCTCGATAACAAGTTTAATGAATTGCTCGCGCGTCTTCCACCACCACCACCGGCTGCCCCTAACGCACCTCTACAACGACAACAACAACAACAACAACGCCGCTTTCCAAATCAAGTGGGACGAGCACAGCACGTTCCCATTGACCCTGGGCACAATTCTGGTGCTGCTGATGATGCTTCTGCCGCTCCTGCTGCTACTGCAGAGGTGGAGGACCATTATGAGGATGAGGTTGACCAAAATCAGAACTACGTGCAACCACCAGCACCACCACCACCAGGTTGTCCTCATGCATATCATCACAATGGTAGGGCTGCACCACCACCTGAGGTACATGACCATCTTCCTAAACTAAAATTGAATATTTCACCATTTGGCGGTAGATATGTTCCTGATATATATCTTACTTGGGAGTTAGAAACTGAACAACGTTTTACATGTTTACAATATCCTGAGGAGAGACGTGTTCCTGCTGCTGTTTGTGCTTTCACTAGCTTTGCATGTGTTTGGTGGTCTGAACATTGTAGATTATATCCTATTCCAGCTACTTGGGCTGCTTTGAAAACTGCAATGCGTACTCGTTGGGTTCCACCATATTATCAACGTGAATTACTTAAAAAATTGCAGCGTTTAAGACAAGGAAAAAATTCTGTAGAAGAATATTATCAGGAATTACAAACTGGCATGATTAGATGTGGTATTGTTGAGGAGTATGAAGCTAGGCTTGCACGTTTTATGGGTGGATTAAATTGAGAGATTCATACCATTCTAGAGTATAAGGAGTATACTAATATCACTCGTTTATTCCATCTTGCTTGTAAAGCTGAACGTGAAGTGCAGGATCGACAGGCATTGGCGCGAACTAACTTTTCTGCAGGTCGATCTTCACCATGGACACCACGTGCATCCTCTACTTCCACTCTACCAGCACCTCCATCAGGTACCACCTCCAGCCTTGATACAAGAAAGCAGGCACAACCACCACTATCTGCCAAGATCACACCTGTCGGACCTACTCAGAGCTCTTCTTCTTCCATGGCATCAACAGGGCACAGAAGTGAGATTATTTGTCGTCGTTGTAAGGGAAGAGGAAATTTTTCGAGAGAATGCCAATCTCAGCGTGTGATGATTGCTACTGAGGATGGTGGGTATGAGTCTGCTAGTGACCATGATGAGGAGACTTTGGCTCTTATTACACATGAAGAACACGATGGAGAGGATTCTGATCATGAGATGCAATACATGGCTGCTAAAGATGCTGACAGGTATGAATGTTTAGTTGCTCAACATGTTTTGAGTGTGCAGGTTACACAAGCTGAGCAAAATCAGAGGCATAATTTGTTCCATACAAAGGGAGTTGTGAAGGAACGTTCTATTCGCGTCATCATAGATGGAGGGAGCTGCAATAACTTGTCTAGCATGGAGATGGTGGAGAAGCTATCTCTCACCACAAGACCACATCCACATCCTTACTACATCCAATGGTTCAACAACAGCGGCAAGGTTAAGGTAACACATACTGTTCGTGTGCATTTTAGTATCTCTACATATGCTGATTATATTGATTGTGATGTGGTACCTATGCAAGCATGTTCTTTATTACTTGGTAGACCATGGCAATTTGATAAAAATTCTGTACACCACGGTAGAAACAATCACTATACTCTTGTTCATAAGGATAAAAATATTACTTTGCTTCCTATGACTCCTAATTCCATTTTGAAAGATGATATTAATAGAGCTAATAAAGCAAAACAGGAGAAAAATAAAAGTGAAAATCAGATTGTGGCAAAAGAATTTGAGTAACAAATGCAGCCTAATAATAAACCATCTAGTGTTGCTTCTGAAATTAAATTGAGAAGTGCATGTTTACTTGCAACCAAATCTGATATTCATGATTTAGATTTTAGCAAATCTGTTTGCTATGCTTTTGTGTGCAAAGAGGCATTATTTTCATTCGAGGACGTGCCTTCCTCTTTGCCTCCTGCTGTCACTAACATTTTCCAGGAGTTCGTTGACGTCTTTCCACAAGACGTGCCATCGGGATTACCACCTATTCGAGGGATTGAGCATCAAATTGACTTAATTCCGGGTGCATCATTACCCAACCATGCACCATACCATACCAATACAGAGGAGATGAAGGAGATTATGCATCAAGTACAAGAACTGCTCGACAAAGCTTATATATGTGAATCCCTTAGTCCTTGTGCTGTTCCTATCATTTTAGTGCCAAAAAAGGATGGTACGTTGCGTATGTGCGTTGATTGTAGAGGCATTAATAATATTACTATTCATTATCGTCATCCTATTCCTAGGCTAGATGATATGCTTGATGAATTGAGTGGCTCTACAATATTCTCCAAAGTTGCTTTGCATAGTGGATACCATCATATTCGTATGAAATTGGGAGATGAATGGAAAACAGCATTTAAAACTAAGTTTGGATTATAGGAGTGGTTAGTCACGCCTTTTGGGTTAACTAATGCACCTAGTACTTTCATGAGGTTAATGAATGAAGTTTTACGTGCTTTCATTGGACGATTTGTGGTAGTTTACTTTGATTACATATTGATTTGTAGCAAATCTTTGGAGGAACATTTGGAACATTTATGTGCTATTTTTATTGCTCTACGTGATGCACATTTGTTTGGTAACCTTGGAAAGTGCACCTTTTGCACCGACCGAGTATCTTTTCTTAGCTATGTTGTTACTCCATAGGGAATTGAAGTTGATAAAGCCAAGATTGAAGCTATTGAGAGTTGGCCGCAGCCCAAAACGATCGCACAAGTGAGGAGTTTCCTTGGTCTCGCTGGTTTCTATAAGCGTTTTGTGAGAGATTTCAACACCATTGCTGCACCTCTCAATGAGCTTACAAAGAAGGATGTGCCTTTTGTTTGGGGTACCGCATAGGAAGAAGCCTTCACAGTATTGAAAGATAAGTTGACACATGCTCCTTTACTCCAACTTCCTGATTTTAATAAGACTTTTGAGCTTGAATGTGATGCTAGTGGAATTAGATTAGGAGGTGTGTTATTACAAAATGGCAAACCTGTTGCATATTTTTCTGAAAAAATGAGTGGGCCTAGTCTGAACTATTCTACCTATGATAAAGAATTATATGCTCTTGTTCGGACCTTAGAAACATGGCAACATTATTTATGGCCAAAGGAATTTGTTATACATTCTGATCATGAATCTTTGAAACACATTAAAAGTCAAGCAAAACTGAACCGTAGACATGCTAAATGGGTTGAATTCATGGAGACTTTTCCTTATGCCATTAAACACAAGAAGGGTAAAGACAATGTTATTGCTGATGCATTGTCTCGTCGTTATACTATGCTTTCACAACTTGACTTTGAAATATTTGGTTTGGAGACCATCAAAGATCAGTATGTGCATGATCCTGAATTTAAAGATGTATTGCAGAATTGTAAGGAAGGGAGAACTTGGAACAAGTTCGTTCTTAACGATGGATTTTGTGTTTCGTGCTAACAAGCTATGCATTCTAGCTAGCTCCGTTCGTCTTTTGTTGTTGCAGGATGCGCATGGAGGAGGATTAATGGGACACTTTGGCGTCAAGAAGACGGAGGATATACTTGATACACATTTCTTTTGTCCAAAGATGACACGGGATGTTGAGCGTTTTGTTGCTCGCTGCACTACATGTCAAAGAGCTAAGTCATGACTCAATCCTCATGGTTTATATATGCCTTTGCCTGTACCTAGTGTTCCTTGGGAGGATATATCTATGGACTTTGTTTTAGGTTTACCTCGAACAAAGAAGGGGAGGGATAGTATATTTGTTGTCGCGGATAGGTTCTCAAAAATGGCACACTTTATACCATGTCATAAAAGTGATGATGCTGTTAATGTTGCTGATTTGTTCTTTCGTGAAATTATTCGCTTGCATGGTGTGCCACATACTATTGTTTCAGATCGTGATACTAAATTTCTTAGCCAGTTTTGGAGATGTTTATGGGCTAAGTTGGAGACTAAACTGCTTTTCAGTACTACTTGTCACCCTCAAACTAATGGACAATCTGAAGTAGTCAATAGAACATTTTCTACTATGCTTAGGGCTGTTTTGAAGAACAATAAGAAAATGTGGGAAGAATGCTTGCCTCATATTGAATTTGCTTATAATTGTTCATTGCATTCTACTACTAAGATGTGCCCTTTTGAAATGTGTATGGTTTCCTACCTCGTGCACCTATCAATTTGTTGCCTCTTCCATCTTCGGAGAAGGTTAATTTTGATGCTAAAGAACGTGCTGAATTGATTTTAAAAATGCATGAGTTAACTAAGGAAAACATTGAGCGTATGAATGCTAAATATAAACTTCCTGGAGATAAGGGTAGAAAACATGTTGTGTATGCACCTGGAGATCTTGTTTGCTTACATTTGCGTAAGGATAGATTTCCTAATTTGCGCAAATCAAAGCTAACGCCACGTGCTGATGGTCCTTTTAAGGTGTTAGAGAAAATAAATTATAATGCATATAAACTTGAGCTGCCTGCAGATTTTGGGGTTAGTCCCACTTTTAACATTGCATATTTGAAGCCTTATTTGGGTGAGGACGATGAGCTTTCGTCAAGGATGACTTCATTTCAAGAAGGGGAGGATGATGGGGACATCAATACCATTGTTACACCCACAGCTCCTGCTATTATACATACTAGACCAATTAATAGAGCTCGCGCACGCCAATTGAATTATCAGGTACTTTCGATTCTTGGTAACGATTCTAATGTTCATGAGAATATGATGCTGCCTAAATTGGATACATTTGTTTTGCTTAGAAATGAAGGGCCTAGCTTGGACAAGAAATATGAACCTTGGAGCAAGTTCAAGCATGGAGATGATGGCATGCGCAAGGGGAACAAGAACGGAGTTACAAGTGATGATTCCAGGACTCTGAAGCCACCATAATGAGTGCATGAAGCCTTGGACAAAATATAAAAGATGCAACTTCATAAATTTCGTCCAGAGGCTATTCTATGTGTTGCGTCACCTTATTATTGGGCCAGGCCCTTGTATTTTCAAAATATTTAAGTATACGCAGTTTTTAGAGTCTGTATGTGTGGGGAAATAAGAGTTAGGGTTGGTTTCGGACCCCTCCACCAAGGGCCACGAAATTCCCCCTCTCTTAGGGCATCGTTTAGACTTTGGGTTTTTGTTTAGATTAAAAGTTCACCATGGCTGCAACTTTGCATATTTCGTTTGTGTCCAATGACCAGACGAAGACGTCATAGAACCCCACCTTTGATCAATAAAGCTTTCTTCTTATATTCACAATATCCAGATTGCAATCTCAGTTTCTTGCATGTTCTTTGTTTGCCTGCAGGAAATAGACATTTGTGGTCAGGTTGATTGTGCTAAGGCGCGAAGTCCTCGGAAGTTCGTAGTCAGATCGTCAATGTCGACTTCCTCCAAAAAGATAGCCACCATCTCATTGAAAGACAGGACACCTTTGCCCCTACCACACACAGCGACGGTAGTTGTACATGGGTCTTCGGCGAAGTGTAGGGTTACACGATCGTCGTGGTACTTGGCGTCACATCGTGTAGTTGTACACATTCCATAGATGTTCCTGTCGTCATAGCCGTTCAGCCCTTGGGGAGACGGTAGTCGTTCACGTGACCGTGTTGAAGGATTCGAAGGGGTACTTGCCGATCCAAAATCGCCCTTGTTCATGTTGGTCAACCGGGACGTCGAGGTTGTCCACTACGACGAACATGGCATACATGTCTTGGGTGTGCGGCAAAGGTATAGGATGCCGGGTCCGCGTCTTGTGGTCTTGGCCGCATGGTCCACATGGAAGCCAAGGAGGCCGCACGAGGGATGATGTGGTCACTGCTGCTGGATGTCGGGCCAGCGGGAGGAGGCGCTCGGGAGCCCAACACGCCTGGACAGCTGCTGCTATAGCCTCGGGCTGCTGGAGCGCTTTGGAGCTATTGCTCACGGACCTTGCGGGAGCGGACGAAGACGGCTGCGCATGGAACTCTTTAGACGGGGACATGTCCAACTCCGGCGAGGTGGTCGTGGTCTCGGGCGGAGGAGCTCGGGCGACGGGACGACACGAGGTCGCAGGGGAGGCGGGTCGGCTCGATCTGGCAGGATCCGGTAGCTAGGGTCGAAGACGAGGCCGGAGACGCGAGGACGACATAGGTCGACGGGGTGGCACGGTCTGACGAGATGGTGTGGGCGGCGGCGAGGCCGGTGCACGGGAAGGAGATGGAAAGGTGCTCGCGAGGCCTGGGCAGGGAAGGGCGAGGCCGGCAAATCTGGCGCGCGGTGGCTGGCAGCGACGGCGAGGCGACGTGGAGGAGGCAGAGGCGATCAGGGGTGATCCCGATCGGGACAAGTCGCTGGCGGCATAGTGGGAATGAGAAGGAGAGATCGAGAGGAGGGTTAGGGTTAAGGAGAGGCTGACTGGTCCTAGGAGAGGTGGGTCGGCGCTGCAGTTGGGCCTAGGGAGGCTTGCTGGGCTATGCTCTCTCTCCCTCACTCCTCTTGTATTTCTAAAACAGGAAATAGCAAAGAAAGAGAAGGATAGAAGAAAGGTTGGAGAAGGAATTTGGGGAAGGAGTTAATTTTCTTGGACTCACAAAAATGTGCATTGTCCATGGAAAATAGGAGTGGGCATGATTGGAAGTTTCAATTCAATTTCATTTGAATTTAGTTCAAATTGGTTTGAACTAGAGGTGGGATGTGGAAGGTCCAAAATGTTGAGATTTTCGGTGGAGCTCAGGAAAACGATAAAAGAATTTGAGGACAAAGTTTGAGGTCCAGAAGTGAGATAGAAAAGGCATCGGATTAAATTGTACGTGTGTTCTGGTGCATTCCAATTAATGGAATATTTTACTATAGCTCCTTAATAATATTGGGAGACTTCGTATATGTTATAAAGATAAATCACCATTGTGAACATCCCTCGTTTTGAATGGACCAAAGATCCATACGATTTGTTTATTTGAGATGCAAAAGTTAATGAGATGAAGCATGATGACATGATGCAATGCAAATGATGCTATGATGAATGCAACAAACAAAACAAATCACATGACGAAAGTCGAAATACATGGAAGGCACCTGGAGCGTTGGTATAGGGTCATTACAACTCTCTCCACTTACAAGAGATCTCGCCCCAAGATGTAGGGATGAAAAACAGAAGAGGAAGAGAAGAGGTAATAATAAGTTGCTTTTTCGACAAATGAGTGAAACCACGAACCTTGAGAGGTTGGACAACTTGAAAGAAAGAATACAACAAAGATGAATGAGATTGAAAAGCTCCATTAAAAAAGAGGAACAAGGAACATTACGAGAACCTTGTGGTTTGAAAGTCATGAAACAAGAGAATAATGAACCAAAAGAATATGAAACCACACCAGTATAACAAGATAGCCAAGGAACAAGAATGACATAATTTTGACAACACTCTGGATGAACATGGAACGAATAGAATAATAACTTGACAAGATGGGAAGATACTTGAAGAGAGAAACAACACAATGCCTCCAGAACAAAAGAACGAATGGAATGAAAAGAACGTAGAAGACAACAACATCTTCTACCTCAAATGAATTTGATTGAGCATTCTTACAAAGAAGGATTGAACGGAGCTATTGAAAAATCAGCAACGAAAGAATAAACTTGTTGTGGGCTTATGGAAAACATCTCAAAATTTAGGTGAAATTCTGCCACTAATGGAAATCAATTAATTTGATTGAGAACACCAAAGAGATGAAAAAATTTCTTCCACCAAGATGATAAAAAGGCAACTTGGATCATTGATAAGCTCCACAACTGGTAACATTCTTTAGGAAAGGCGTTAGGTGAAATCTCTACCAAGATAACTCCAACAAAGAGATTGATGGATTTAAAATACCTCATTCTTGACAACATGTGAATCATGAAACATGAATGGAAATTGTCAAGAAGGATATAACACCACCTCAAGATAAGGTAGAAAGAATTGCACTTCGGAATGCACAATGAAGAATAATTAAGCTCCAGCAAGAATCCTGACGAATACTTAAATAATGAATTAAATCCTTGATGAACCACCATGAACAAACTCTTGAAGAACTCCAATAAGAAAAGAAATGGTAGGAAGGAAGTGAACGTTGAAAATAACAAGATGATAACCTTGTGATGATTTTGTTAGATGACGGACTAAAAGACCACGGGTAGCCTCATCAGCTCCCCATGGTATTTCAAGACATTGGGGCCGACTGCGCCCCTCACACTTCCCAGACGAATGACTGCTTACTTGGGCCGGCTGGTCCAAATGGCCGGCTTCTAGAAGGCGGCTGAATACCTGAAGGCGGCTACTGCTACCTCTTGAGCACTTGTGTTGGTTTTCCCTTGAAGAGGAAAGGGTGGTGCAGCAAATTAGCATAAGTATTTCCCTCAGTTTTTGAGAACCAAGGTATCAATCCAGTAGGAGGCCACGCACGAGTCCCTCGCACCTACACAAACAAATAAATCTTCGCAACCAACGCGATAAGGGGTTGTCAATCCCTACACGGTCACTTACGAGAGTGAGATCTGATAGATATGATAAGATAATACTTTTGGTATTTTTATGATAATGATTCAAAGTAAAATAAAAGGCAATAAAAATAACTAAGTATTGGAAGATTAATATGATGGAAGATAGACCCAGGGGCCATAGGTTTCACTAGTGGCTTCTCTCAAGAGCATAAGTATTCACGGTGGGTAAACAAATTACTATTGAGCAATTGACAGAATTGAGCATAATTATGAGAATATCTAGGTATGATCATGTATATAGGCATCACGTCCGAGACAAGTAGACCGACTCCTGCCTGCATCTACTACTATTACTCAATACATCGACCGCTATCCAACATGCATCTAGAGTATTAAGTTCAAGAGAACAGAGTAACTCTTTAAGCAAGATGACATGATGTAGAGGGATAAACTCATGCAATATGAAACAAAACCCATCATGTTATCCTCGATGGCAACAATACAATACGTGCCTCACTGCCCCTACTGTCACTGGGAAAGGACACCGCAAGATTAAACCCAAAGCTAAGCACTTCTCCCATTGCATGATGTAGAGGGGGCACTGTGATCGATGCCCCCTCCGGCGGAGCTCCAAAAACAGGCCCCAAGATGGGATCGCGTGGATACAGAAAGTTATGGCGGCAGAAATAGGGTTTTGGCTCCGTATCTGGTTGTTTGGGGGTACGTAGGTATATATAGGAGAAAGGAGTATGTTGGTGGAGCAACATGGGGCCACGAGGGTGGAGGGCGCGCCTAGGGGGTAGGCGCGCCCCCCTACCTCGTGGCCTCCTAGTTGATGTCTTGACGTAGTGTCCAAGTCCTCTGGATCATGTTCGTTCCGAAAATCACATTCCCGAAGGTTTCATTCTGTTTGGACTCCATTTGATATTCTTTTTCTGTGAAACCCTAAAATAGGTAAAAAAACAGCAATTCTGGGTTGGGCCTTCGGTTAATAGGTTAGTCCCAAAAATAATATAAAAGTGTATAATAAAGCCCAATAATGTCCAAAACAGAATATAATATAGCATGGAACAATCAAAAATTATAGATACATTGGAGACGTATCAAGTATCCCTAGGCTTAATTCATGCTCGTCCTCGAGTAGGTAAATGATAAAAAATAGAATTTTTGATGTGGAATGCTACTTAGCATAATTTCAATGTAATTCTCTTAATGGTGGTATGAATATTAAGATCCGAAAGATTCAAGACAAAAGTTTAATATTGACATAGAAATAATAGTACTGCAAGCATACTAACTAAGCAATTATGTCTCTTCAAAATAACATGGCCAAAGAAAGTTATCCCTACAAAATCATATAGTCTGGCTATGCTCCATCTTCACCACATAAAGTATTCAAATCATGCACAACCCCGATGACAAGCCAAGCGATTGTTTCATACTTTTAATGTTCTCAAACTTTTTCAATCTTCACGCAATACATGAGCGTGAGCCATGGACATAGCACTATAGGTGGAATAGAATGGTGGTTGTGGAGAAGACAAAAAGGGAGAAGATAGTCTCACATCAACGAGGCATATCAATGGGCTATGGAGATGCCCATCAATAGATACCAATGTCAGTGAGTAGGGATTGCCATGCAACGGATGCACTAGAGCTATAAATAAATGAAAGCTCAACAAAAATAAACTAAGTGGGTGTGCATCCAACTTGCTTGCTCATGAAGACCTAGTGCATTTTGAGGAAGCCCATCGTTGGAATATACAAGACAAGTTCTATAATGAAAAATTCCCACTAGTATATGAAAGTGATAACATAGGAGACTCTCTATTACGAAGATCATGGTGCTACTTTGAAGAACAATTGTGGCAAAAAGGATAGTAGTATTGCCCCTTTTATTTTTATTTTTATATATTATTTTTTGGGCTTTTTTTCTTTGGCCATTTTTTTTATTTGGGACAATACTCTATGAATGATGATCATCACACTTCTATTTATTTACAAGTGAATGATTACAACTCGATACTAGAACAAAGTATGACTCTATATGAATGCCTCCGACGGTGTACCGGGATAGCAATGATGCATGAGTGACTTATATGAAAGAATTACGAATGGTGGCTTTGCCACAACTAAAATGTCAACTACATGATCATGCAAAGCAACATGACAATGATGGAGCGTGTCATGATAAACAGAACGGTGGAAAGTTGCATGGCAATATATCTCGGAATGGCTATGGAAATGCCATGATAGGTAGGTATGGTGGCTTTTTTGAGGAAGGTATATGGTGGCTGTATGATACCGGCGAAAGGTGCGCGGTATTAGAGAGGCTAGCAATGGTGGAAGGGTGAGAGTGCGTATAATCCATGGAATCAACATTAGTCATAAAGAACTCACATAATTATTGCAAAAATCTATTAGTTATCGAAGCAAAGTACTACGCGCATGCTCCTAGGGGGATAGATTGGTAGGAAAAGACCATCGCTCGTCCCCGACCGCCACTAATAAAGAGGACAATCAATAAATACATCATGCTCCGACTTCTTAACATAACGGTTCACCACACGTGCATGCTACGGGAATCACAAACTTCAACACAAGCATTTCTCAAATTCACAACTACTCAACTGGCGTGACTCTAATATCACCATCTCTATATCTCAAAACAATTATCAAGTTTCAAACTTCTCATAGTATTCATCACACTCATAAGAAAATTTTATTTATTTAATCTTGAATACCACAAATAATTAAAGCAAATTACCATGCTGTTTTGTAGGACTCTCAAAATAATCTAAGTGAAGCATGAGAGAACAATGTTTTCTATAAAACAAATCCACCGACATGCTCTAAAAGATATAAGTGAAGCACTAGAGCAAAAACTATATAACTCAAAAGATATAAGTGAAGCACATAGAGTATTCTAATAATTTCCGAACCATGTGTCTCTCTCTCAAAAAGGTGTGTGCATCAAGGATGATTGTGGAAAACTAACAAATAAAGACTCAAATAATACAAGACGCTCCAAGCAAAACACATATCATGTGGTAAAGAAAAATATAACTCCAAGTAAAGAGACCGATAGAAGTAGACGAAAAAGGGGATGCCTTCTGGGGCATCCCCAAGCTTTGGCTTTTAGGTGTCCTTAGATTATCTTGGGGGTGCCATGGGCATCCCCAAGCTTTGGCTCTTTCCACTCATTGTTCCATAATCCATCAAATCTTTACCCAAAACTTGAAAACTTCACAACACAAAACTTAAAGTAGAAAATCTCGTGAGCTCCGTTAGCGAAATAAAACAAAACACCACTTCATGGTACAGTAATGAACTCATTATTTATTTATATTGGTGTTCAACCTACTGTATTCCAACTTCTCTATGGTTTATAAACTATTTTACTAGCCATAGATTCATCCAAATAAGCAAACAACACACGAAAAAAAGAATCTGTCAAAAACAGAACAATCTGTAGTAATCTGTAGCTAACGCGAAATATGAAACCCCAAAAATTCTAAAATAAATTGCTGGACGTGAGGAATTTATCTACTAATCATCTGCAAAAATAATTAACTAAATATCACTTTCCAAATAAAAATGTCAGCAGTTCTCGTGAGCGCTAAAGTTTCTGTTTTTTACAGCAAGATTAACAAGACTTTCCCCAAGTCTTTCCAACGGTTCTACTTGGCACAAACACTAATTAAACACAAAAAACACAACCAAAACAGAGGCTAGATAAATTATTTATTACTAAACAGGAGCAAAAAATCAAGGAATAAAAATAAAATTGGGTTGCCTCCCAACAAGCGCTATCGTTTAACGCCCCTAGCTAGGCATAAAAAGCAAGGATAGATCTAGGTGTTGCCATCTTTAGTTGGTAATTCTTTAATGAGACATCTATCACCTTTAGGAGTTTCTTCCCTTTTATCAATAATCAAACTTCTAGGCACAAGATCGAAAAAATCAGTAGTAGCAAATGGTTCCTTAATGATAGCAAAAAGATTAGGATGAATACTTATAGATTTGAGATCCACGGTTTCCTTGCTAGAGGATTCACCCTTATTTTTAGGAACATAAATAAGCTTGGCGCTTTTAGTTGGAGTACTTGGAGTATTCTTTATGGAAGAAAAAGCGGTTCCCAAGTTAGTAATAATACCCTCAAGTTTATCGACTCTAGTGGAATCATGATTTATTCTTTCATTAACTATAGGTTCCTTCTCTTTAATATTTTTCAAAGTTACTCCTACTTTAGATCCATATTGGGTAATTTGGTTGTGGATCTTTTTATTTAAAGTTTCAATTAACTCAAAGGTAGCAACTTTATTTTCAATAATTTCAAGTTTTTGCATTACATGCTCCAAAGTTAACATAGTCCCATTAATCATAAGAGGGGGTGAGCCAAACAAATCTATCATAGCATTATAAGAATCAAAAGTATGGCTACCCAAGAAATTCCCTCTAGTAATGGTATCAAGGCTATATCTGTACCAAGGAGTAGTGCCTACGTAAAAATTGCGGAGAAGAACGGAAGTGGATTGCTTCCCGGTAGATCTATTTTGAGCATTGCAAATCCTATACCAAGCGTATTTTAAATTTTCTCCTTACTTTTGTTTAAAATTAAGAACTTCATTCTCGGGAGATAACGGAGAAGATAAGGGACTAGCCATAACGACAAGCAAGGAATCCGACACACGAGCAAACAAGAAACGGGCAAAAAGAGGCAAATAGAGAAAGAGAGGGAGGATAGAGAGAGAGGGCGAATAAAACGGCAAGGGTGAAGTGGGGGAGTGGAAAACGAGAGGCAAATGGCAAACAATGTAATGCGAGAGATAAGGGTTGTGATGGGTACTTGGTATGTTGACTTTTGTGTACACCTCCCCGGCAACGGCGCCAGAAATCCTTCTTGCTACCTCTTGAGCACTTGTGTTGGTTTTTCCTTGAAGAGGAAAGGGTGGTGCATCAAAGTAGTGTAAGTATTTCCCTCAGTTTTTGAGAACCAAGGTATCAATCTAGTAGGAGGCCACGCACGAGTCCCTCGCACCTACACAAACAAATAAATCCTCGCAACCAACGCGACAAGGGGTTGTCAATCCCTACACGGTCACTTATGAGAGTGAGATCTGATAGATATGATAAGATAATATTTTTGGTATTTTTATGATAAAGATGCAAATTAAAATAAAAGGCAATAAAAATAACTAAGTATTGGAAGATTAATAAGATGGAAGATAGACCCTGGGGCCATAGTGTCAGGACCCCGATTCCAAGTCACACCGATCTAGCCTGTAACACCTCATATCACTTTGCGTCCTCACGCACGGTATTCCCACGGGTGTCGCCTTACCATGGCCCGGGACCGTTTGCGCCTTTTGGCTCACGTATATGATAGTGTCGCTAGCATCCATATGACAGAGAACCCATGCCGACATGGCTAGTCGTGAACCCAAAGTGGCACTAACCTATGGGGACAGACATACAGGAATCACATCGAGCATGTCGGTCAGCAGCGTGTGAATCTGGGATGTAGCACTGGGCTAACAGGACTCCGGGAACCCGGGCTATAGCAGGCTAGGCAGGACTCCGGATGTCACCACGTGACATTTCCCCGAAGGGACAGACACAGGAACGAAATGAAACACATATCGGCCAGTCAAGTGTCCTGAGCAGTAGTGCTGGGCTAGCAGGACTCCGGTGAACCGGGCTGTAGCGGACTACTATGGCTCATGGAAGCACTAGACTACATTTCCCCATAAGAGAGGCTGCCAAGGATAAACAACTAGATTGTCGGATCCCACACGTACCAAGCATTTCAATCAAACACACAATATGCTCGATATGTGTAAATACAACATGGCATCACAACAAAACTCTACAACTCAAAGTACTTTATTTAAAGGCTCCAGAGAGCCATACATAACATGTTCATACAGGTAGGGGTCACATGACCCGGCACTCAAGTCATACAAGCATACAAGCACATGCGGAAGCAAACTAGTCTGAGTACAGACACTGGAAAGAAAGAAGGCTTGACAAAGCCTGTCTATCTACATAGGGCCCTCCATGGCCAGAATCACCACCTGGGTGGCAAGTCACTCATCGACGTCGAGGTCTACGTAAAACCCGTTGGAGGGGGCGGTGTTGTCGTCTGAAAACAGTAATTAAAGCAACATGAGTACAAAGGTACTCAGCAAGTCTTACAACAGATGCTACTATACATGCTCATTCTCAAGAAGGTGGTGGAGTTGTTGCAGCAAGCCAGCTTTGACTCTTGTCTAAGCTATCCTACGAGACACCACTTATAAAATAGTTTCGCACACGAGTCCACTAATCACCAACACATTACTCCACCGTGGATCCTCCCTCGTCATCCAACGAGAGGGCCATCCGCGGTACTCACACTTATCTTGAGTCTTTTATTAGTAACCATTAACTTGTCTATGAACTGTATAGGCAACCAAGTAGTCCTTTACCGCGGACGCGGCTATTCGAATAGATGATGTTAACCCTGCAGGGGTGTACTTCTTCATACAATGTCTCACCACTTATCGTCGTTTACATGACATGTACTCGGCAACCTTAGAGTGGAAGCCCAATGAGGGTGTCGGCCACGGCCTACCTAAACAGTCAAGTCTCTAGTCCAGGTTTATTGCTTATCTAGGTTCCATCCGAAGGGAGTCCGGCCGAAGTTTCCACATACGGCCCCGAATGATGTGAACATGGTTCCTGAGACACCAAATTGGTGACTCGGTACACCATGCCACGGTGTATCTACCGCATCGTAGCCCACCCCTAGGGTCAGCGCTACACACGGCCGGCAACACATAACCTACAAACACCAGAAACTAGTTGCAACTCCTGGACAGAGTACTAGGGTGGTTAAGAAGCCGAGAGGGTCAATTAAGAATCCCAATGCATGGTAGTAACCGATTCTTAAATCACACATACAGATCTCAGTTCTTAAGGACGGCCTCAATGAAACAACCCACCATGTACTCCTACATGGCCTCTCATCGATACCTTTACCAAAACATGTTCAACATATCCCTCATATTACCGACGTAATCATTTCACTCTAGCTCATCACCCAGATGAACCAGACCTCACACAACTCTAAGCATAGCAGGCATAGCATGGTAGGAAACACATACATGGCTCAATCAACTCCTACACATGCTAGTGGGTTTCATCTAGTTACTGTGGCAATGACAGGTCATGCAGAGGATAAGGGTTCAACTACCGCAGCACACAGCAGTTTGACAGGTTGTTGTCTTAATGCAGTAAATGAGAGCAGGAGCGAGAACATGGGATTGTATCGATATAATCAATGGGGCTGCTTGCCTGATGGAGTAGTAGTAGGGTACTGCCCTTCAGTTGGATACTCAAGAATATCCTCGGAGGCAGAACCTACCACGAAAGACATCACAGAACACAATCATCACATGGCAATATGCAACAATATGATGCATGCTATGACATGGCAATATGAGGTGTCCTGGCTAATGCATTGTGAAACAAGTTGGTTTGAGTCCATTTGAATCAAAGGTTCAAATGGAAGCTTATGTTATTAAGTCATATAAGTGCATTTTTGATGAGGACATCAATACCATTGTTACACCCACAACCCCTACTGTTACATATACTGGACCAATTACTAGAGCTCGCGCACGCCAATTAAATTACCAGGTACTTTTGTTTCTTGGTAATGATTCTAATGTTCATGAGATTATGATGCTGCCTAAATTGGATACATTTGTTTTACTTACAAATGAAGGGCCTAGCTTGGAGAAGGATGAATATTGGAGCAAGAACACACATGGAGTTGATGGCATGCGCAAGGGGATCAAGAACGGAGTTACAAGTGATGATTTCAGGACTTTAAAGCCGCCATAAGGAGTGCATGAAGCCTTGGACGAAATATACAAGATGCCACTTCATAATATTCGTCCATAGGCTATTCTAGGTGCTGTGTCACCTTATTAATGGGCCAGGCCCATGTAATTTCGAAATACTTAAGTATAGGCTATTTTTAGAGTCCGTATGTGTGGGGAAACAAGAGTTAGGGTTGGTTTCGGACCCCACCCTCAAGGGCCACGAAATTCCCCCCTCTTCCTCCATATATACAGCCCTTAGGGCGTCGTTTAGACTTTGGGTTTTGTTTAGATCAAAAGTTCGCCATAGCTGCAACTTCGCGTACTTCGTTTGTGTCCAACGACCAGACCAAGACGTCACAGAACCCCACCTTGATCAATAAAGCTTTCATCTTATATTCGCAATATCCAGATTGCAATCTCAGTTTCTTGCTTGTTCTTCGTTTGCTCGCAGGAAACAGACCCTCGTGGTCAGGTTGATCGTGCTCCGGCGTGGTCAATAACCCTCGGAAGTTGGTTTAGCGATTGCTAAGGCGCGACGTCTCGCACGTTCGTAGTCGGATCGTCAAAGTCGACTCCCACAGAAAACGATAGCCACCATCTCATCGAAACATCGGGACCCTCGCCTCTATCAAGTGGTATCAGATTTCCAGGTTGCTCGGTGAGATTTTACAGTTTTTCGTAGATTAGATCGAGTCTGTTCTTCATACCTACAGTCCACGAAAAAGCCACAAAAAATTTTAGGGTTAGTTCATCATATCCGAACCAATCTGAGCCTTTGCATAATCTTTTTAGGGTTTTTGCTTTGTTGAATTTGCGGTTGCATCGTCGTGTCAAGTTGCTGGTCTTAGAGTCTAGTCTTTTAGAGTTTCGAGTTCTGGTCATAAGTTGTCACGCCGCCGCCGCACCATCATCATCGCCCATCTACCACTTTTGCTTATCCGCCACCGCTCTGAATCCATATCCATATACCACCACCAATCCGTATCCATATACCACCACCAATCTGTATCCATATACCACCACCGCTACCATATACCACCACCGCTGCCATATACCACAACCATATATCCACCACCAATCCGAGTTCTTCTCATATTAGGTTTGTTCTTGAGATCAATCTAAATTCCGATTCGTGTTTCCTTGCCTGCGTAGGTCTCGGAAAAAAAAGAGTCTGGAGACCCCCGGGCAGTTTTTAGGCCAAAATTTTCACGGGCAAATTTTTTTCCCTATCCTATTTTTAGGCTTTTCTGAGTCTTTTGAGCCACGTGCCATCATAGTGATTTTTTGTCGCACTTTTTCGTCGTCGCTGCCCTGATTTCCGAAAAAAAAGTGAAAAAAAATTTCGTGCCCATCCTATCAGTTTGACGAGGGAAGAGTTTTGAGACACTCGCCATTATAGTGATTTTTCGCATAAAAAAAGAGGAGCGCAAAAAAAGGAGCACAAAAAAAGAGCGAAAAAAATATAGTTCCAGAGTGTGCTTTTCCCTTATTTACGTGCAGCGCCGTGATTTTGTTAGTGTTCTAGGCTCGCGTCTCTAGCACGGTCTAGCCTAGGACCAGCACAGTACCGTCGTTGAGCGTTTATTCAACTTTGCATCTCTGAATTGATTATTGCTGACCCTTTTTGCTACCATACTATAAGCCTTCCCAGCTCCACATACATCTACGTCGTGCGTTTGACTCTCCCTGGCAATCGCTCTATCCAAGCTTTTGAGAGTTTTGACTATAACGGTTGCCGATCACCGCCTGCTGCTGGGTAAGAACTGGTAAGAATTTGAGATTTGCTTGACGGATTTGTGACACCCGCCACCACCACCACTTGTTAGTAGTCTGTAGGATCATATTCTTGTGTGTTTCTATTGCTGCTAACCATGCCAGGATCACAATCCGACGAGACTGACTGGGAGAACTTGACGAACAAGGAGCTTCATGATACGTTTCAGCAAATGATGAGTGTACAGGTGCAAGATGTGATAAACAGATTTGAAGAGGCCATGGAGAAGATAGATGGCATGGAGAAGACGTTTGAAACAAAGCTCGATAACAAGTTTGCTGAATTGCTTTCGCGTTTTCCACCACCACCACCGGCTGCTCCTGCCGCACCTCTGCAACAACAGCAACAACACCGACTACCTCCACGTCGGGAAACAGCCCTCCGCCGAGCGAGCCGTGTCCCTCTTCAGTCGGGCCAAACTGCTGGTGCTGCTGTTGATACTTCTGTGGCTCCTACTGCTGATGTGGAGGAGGATGATTATGTGGGAGATTATGAGGATGAGGTTGATCAAAATCAGAACTACGTGCCACCACCAGCACAGCAACCACCAGGTCGTCCACATGCAAATAATGGCAATGGTAGGGCTCACCCTCAGGTACGAGATCATGACCATCTCCCTAAACTAAAATTGAATATTCCACCATTTGAGGGTAGATATGTTCCTGATATATATCTTACTTGGGAGTTAGAAACTGAACAACGATTTACATGTTTACAATATCCCGAGGAGAGACGTGTTCCTGCTGCTGTTTGTGCATTCACTAGTTTTGCATGTGTTTGGTGGTCTGAGCATTGTAGATTATTTCCTATTCCGGCTACTTGGGCTGCTTTGAAAACTGCTATGCGTACTCGTTGGGTTCCACCATATTATCAACGTGAATTACTTCAAAAATTGCAGCGCTTAAGACAGGGAAAAAATTCTGTAGAAGAATATTATCAGGAATTACAAACTGGCATGATTAGATGTGGTATTGTTGAGGAGAATGAAGCTATGCTTGCACGTTTTATGGGTGGATTAAATAGAGATATTCAGACGATTCTAGAGTATAAGGAGTATACTAATATCACTCGTTTATTCCATCTTGCTTGTAAAGCTGAACGTGAAGTGCAGGATCGACAGGCATTGGCGCGGACTAACTTTTCTGCAGGTCGACCTTCATCATGGACACCACGTGCATCATCTACTTCCACACGTTCTGCTACACCGGCGCCTCCGTCGGCTGCCACCTCCAACCGTGATACAATAAAGCAGGCACAATCACCACTATCTGCCAAGAGCACACCTTCTGGGCCTGCAAAGAGCTCTTCTTCATCCATGGCATCAACAGGGCAAACACATGATATTATTTGTCGACGTTGCAAGGGTGGAGGTCATTATGCGAGAGAATGCCCATCTAAGCGTGTGATGATTGTTACTGAGGATGGTGGGTATGAGTCTGCTAGTGACTATGATGAGGAGACTTTGGCTCTTATTACACGTGACGAACACGGTGGAGACGATTCTGATCATGAGACGCAATACATGGCTCCTGAAGATGCTGACAGGTATGAATGTTTAGTTGCTCAACGTGTTTTGAGTGTGCAGGTTACACAAGCTGAGCAAAATCAGAGGCATAATTTGTTCCATACAAAGGGAGTTGTGAAGGAACGTTCTGTTCGCGTGATCATAGATGGAGGGAGCTGCAATAACTTGGCTAGCATGGAGATGGTGGAGAAGCTATCTCTCACCACAAGACCACATCCACATCCTTACTACATCCAATGGTTCAACAACAGCGGCAAGGTTAAGGTAACACGTACTGTTCGTGTGCATTTTAGTATCTCTACATATGCTGATTATGTTGATTGTGATGTGGTACCTATGCAAGCATGTTCCTTATTACTTGGTAGACCATGGCAATTTGATAAAAATTCTGTACACCATGGTAGAAACAATCAGTATACTCTTGTTCATAACGATAAAAATATTACTTTGCTTCCTATGACTCCTGATTCCATTTTGAAAGATGATATTAATAGAGCTAATAAAGCAAAACAGGAGACAAATAAGAGTGAAAATCAGATTGTGGCAAAAGAATTTGAGCACCAAATGAAGTCTAATAATAAACCATCTACTGTTGTTTCTGAAATTAAATTGAAAAGTGCATGTTTACTTGCCACCAAATCTGATATTGATGAGCTAGATTTCAGCAAATCTGTTTGCTATGCCTTTGTGTGCAAAGAGGCATTATTTTCATTCGAGGACGTGCCTTCCTCTTTGCCCCCTGCTGTCACTAACATTTTGCAGGAGTTCGCTGACGTCTTTCCACAAGACGTGCCACCGGGATTACCACCTATTCGAGGGATTGAGCATCAAATTGACTTAATTCCCGGTGCTTCGCTACCCAACCGTGCACCATACCGTACCAATCCAGAGGAGACGAAGGAGATTATGCGTCAAGTACAAGAACTGCTCGACAAAGGTTATATACGCGAATCCCTTAGTCCTTGTGTTGTTCCTATCATTTTAGTGCCGAAAAAGGATGGTACGTCGCGTATGTGCGTTGATTGTAGAGGCATAAATAATATTACTATTCGTTATCGTCATCCTATTCCTAGGCTAGATGATATGCTTGATGAATTGAGTGGCTCTACAATATTCTCCAAAGTTGATTTGCGTAGTGGATACCATCAAATTCGTATGAAATTGGGAGATGAATGGAAAACAGCATTTAAAACTAAGTTTGGATTATATGAGTGGTTAGTCATGCCTTTTGGGTTAACTAATGCACCTAGTACTTTCATGAGGTTAATGAACGAAGTTTTACGTGCTTTCATTGGACGATTTGTGGTAGTTTACTTTGATGACATATTGATTTATAGCAAATCTTTGGAGGAACATTTGGAACATTTACGTGCTGTTTTTATTGCTCTACGTGATGCACGTTTGTTTGGAAACCTTGGAAAGTGCACCTTTTGCACCGACCGAGTATCTTTTCTTGGCTATGTTGTTACTCCACAGGGAATTGAAGTTGATAAAGCCAAGATTGAAGCTATTGAGAGTTGGCCGCAGCCCAAAACGGTCACACAAGTGAGGAGTTTCCTTGGCCTCGCTGGTTTCTATAGGCGTTTTGTGAGAGATTTCAGCACCATTGCTGCACCTCTCAACGAGCTTACAAAGAAGGATGTGCCTTTTGTTTGGGGTATCGCACAGGAAGAAGCCTTCACGGTATTGAAAGATAAGTTGACACATGCTCCTTTACTCCAACTTCCTAATTTCAATAAGACTTTTGAGCTTGAATGTGATGCTAGTGGAATTGGATTAGGAGGTGTGTTATTACAAGATGGAAAACCTGTTGCATACTTTTCTGAAAAATTGAGTGGGCCTAGTCTGAACTATTCTACTTATGATAAAGAATTATATGCTCTTGTTCGGACCTTAGAAACATGGCAACATTATTTATGGCCCAAGGAATTTGTTATACATTCTGATCATGAATCTTTGAAACACATTAAAAGTCAAGCAAAACTGAACCGTAGACATGCTAAATGGGTTGAATTCATTGAGACTTTCCCTTATGTCATTAAACACAAGAAGGGTAAAGAAAATGTTATTGCTGATGCCTTGTCTCGTCGTTATACTATGCTTTCACAACTTGACTTTAAAATATTTGGTTTGGAGACCATCAAAGATCAATATGTTCATGATGCTGAATTTAAAGATGTATTGCAGAATTGTAAGGAAGGGAGAACTTGGAACAAGTTCGTTCTTAACGATGGATTTGTGTTTCGTGCTAACAAGCTATGCATTCCAGCTAGCTCCGTTCGTCTTTTGTTGTTGCAGGAGGCGCATGGAGGAGGATTAATGGGACACTTTGGCGTCAAGAAGACGGAGGATATACTTGCTACACATTTCTTTTGGCCAAAGATGAGACGGGATGTTGAGCGTTTTGTTGCTCGCTGCACTACATGTCAAAGAGCTAAGTCACGACTCAATCCTCATGGTTTATATATGCCTTTGCCTGTACCTAGTGTTCCTTGGGAGGATATATCTATGGACTTTGTTTTAGGTTTACCTCGAACAAAGAAGGGGAGGGATAGCATATTTGTTGTCGTGGATAGGTTCTCGAAAATGGCACACTTTATACCATGTCATAAAAGCGATGATGCTGTTAATGTTGCTGATTTGTTCTTTCGTGAAATTATTCGCTTACATGGTGTGCCAAATACTATTGTTTCAGATCGTGATACTAAATTTCTTAGCCACTTTTGGAGATGTTTATGGGCTAAGTTGGGGACTAAGCTGCTTTTTAGTACTACTTGTCACCCCCAAACTGATGGACAAACTGAAGTAGTCAATAGAACATTGTCTACTATGCTTAGGGCTGTTTTGAAGAATAACAAGAAAATGTGGGAAGAATGCTTGCCTCATATTGAATTTGCTTATAATCGTTCATTGCATTCTACTACTAAGATGTGCCCTTTTGAAATTGTGTATGGTTTCCTACCTCGTGCACCTATTGATTTGTTGCCTCTTCCATCTTCAGAGAAGGTTAATTTTGATGCTAAAGAACGTTCTGAATTGATTTTAAAAATGCATGAGTTAACTAAGGAAAACATTGAGCGTATGAATGCTAAATATAAACTTGCTGGAGATAAGGGTAGAAAACATGTTGTGTTTGCGCCTGGAGATCTTGTTTGGTTACATTTGCGTAAAGATAGATTTCCTAATCTGCGCAAATCAAAGCTAATGCCACGTGCTGATGGTCCTTTTAAGGTGTTAGAGAAAATAAATGATAATGCATATAAACTTGAGCTACCTGTAGATTTTGGGGTTAGTCCCACTTTTAACATTGCAGATTTGAAGCCTTATTTGGGTGAGGAAGATGCGCTTCCGTCGAGGACGACTTCATTTCAAGAAGGGGAGGATGATGAGGACATCAATACCATTGTTACACCCACAGCCCCTACTGTTACATATACTGGACCAATTACTAGAGCTCGCGCACGCCAATTAAATTACCAGGTACTTTCGTTTCTTGGTAATGATTCTAATGTTCATGAGATTATGATGCTGCCTAAATTGGATACATTTGTTTTGCTTACAAATGAAGGGCCTAGCTTGGAGAAGGATGAACATTGGAGCAAGAACACACATGGAGTTGATGGCATGCGCAAGGGGATCAAGAACGGAGTTACAAGTGATGATTTCAGGACTTTAAAGCCGCCATAAGGAGTGCATGAAGCCTTGGACGAAATATACAAGATGCCACTTCATAATATTCGTCCATAGGCTATTCTAGGTGCTGCGTCACCTTATTAATGGGCCAGGCCCATGTAATTTCGAAATACTTAAGTATAGGCTATTTTTAGAGTCCGTATGTGTGGGGAAACAAGAGTTAGGGTTGGTTTCGGACCCCACCCTCAAGGGCCACGAAATTCCCCCCTCTTCCTCCATATATACAGCCCTTAGGGCGTCGTTTAGACTTTGGGTTTTGTTTAGATCAAAAGTTCGCCATAGCTGCAACTTCGCGTACTTCGTTTGTGTCCAACGACCAGACCAAGATGTCACAGAACCCCACCTTGATCAATAAAGCTTTCATCTTATATCCGCAATATCCAGATTGCAATCTCAGTTTCTTGCTTGTTCTTCGTTTGCTCGCAGGAAACAGACCCTCGTGGTCAGGTTGATCGTGCTCCGGCGTGGTCAATAACCCTCGGAAGTTGGTTTAGCGATTGCTAAGGTGCGATGTCTCGCACGTTCGTAGTCGGATCGTCAATGTCGACTCCCACAGAAAACGATAGCCACCATCTCATCGAAACATCGGGACCCTCGACTCTATCAATTTTGCTTGTTTCACCAAAAATGCAAAGTTAAAGTGTTTTTTCATGCATGAAACCATTACAGATGGAAAGATTGAATTTTTCTGAGCAAATTTCATATATAAATCTTTGCATTTGGAGTTACAGATTAAAAGTTATGAATTTTTGAAGTTTGTAGTATTTTCTGGAATTTCCAGTATAAGAATAATTCCAGTAATTGAATTAATGCGTCAGCATTGCGTCAGGGTGACGTCAGTGGTCAACGGAGCCGGTCCAAGTCAAACCTGATTAGTGGGACCCGCATGTCAGTAGTTAATTAACTAACTAAATTTAGTTAGTGCTAATCTAAGTTAATTAGCAGAGCGGTCCCACTTGTCATAGACTCAGGGGGATTCAACCTGGGCACACACGGAGTCAACTAGGGTCAAACGGGGTCAAACTCGCCAGTGTTTAGCCGCCGCCGAGGCCAGACGTGGCGGGGCAGTGCGGGTTTCATGCTCCAGCGACCAAATGGACGGCGGAGGGCATCTACGCGTAGCTGGGAGCAGGCTGCCTCATTTGGTGGTAGTGGTGGAGCTCGGGGTGGCCGGAAACGTCGCCGGCGATGAGCTGTGCGGCTGCCGGAGCTCGGGTGCGGTCGAACCCGAGGCTACGGGGCACGACGAGGTGCGTGGAGTGGTGCTACAGGTTCCTGGAGCGTCGGTATCGGGTCGTTACAACTCTCTCCACTTACAAGAGATCTCGCCCCGAGATCTAGGGATGAAAAACAGAAGAGCAAGAGAAGAGGTAATACTAAGTTGCTTTCTTGACAAACAAGTGAAACCACGAACCTTGAGAGGTTGGACAACTTGAAAGAAAGAATACAACAAAGATGAACGAGATTGAAAAGCTCCATTAAAAAAGTGGAACAAGGAACATTACGAGAACCTTGTGGGTTGAAAGTCATGAAACAAGAGCTTAATGAACCAAAAGAATATGAAACCACACCGGTATAACGAGATAGCCAAGGAACAAGAATGACATAATTTTGACAACACTCTAGTTGAACATGGAATGAATAGAATAATAACTTGACAAGATGGGAAGATACTTGAAGAGAGCAACAACACAATGCCTCCGGAACAAAAGAATGAATGGAATGAAAAGAACGTAGAAGACAACAACATCTACCTCAAATGAATTTGATTGAGCATTCTTACAAAGAAGGATTGAACGGAGCTATTGAAAGATCAACAACGAAATAATAAACTTGTTGTGGGCTTATGGAAAACATCTCAAAATTGAGGTGAAATTCTGCCACTAATGGAAATCAATTAATTTTATTGAGAACACCAAAGAGATGAAAAAACTTCTTCCACCAAGATGATAAAGAGATAACTTGGATCATTGATAAGCACCACAACTGGCAACATTCTTTAGGAAAGGCGTGAGGTGAAATCTCTACCAAGATAACTCCAACAAAGAGATTGATGGATTTAAAATACCTCATTCTTGAAAACATGTGAATCATGAAACATGAATGAAAATTGTCAAGATGGATATAACATCACCTCAAGATAAGGTAGAAAGAATTGCACTTCGGAATGCACAATGAAGAATACTTAAGCTCTAGCAAGAATCTTGACAAATACTTAAATAATGAATTAAATCCTTGATGAACCACCATGAACAATCTCTTGAAGAACTCCAATAAGAAAAGAAATGGTAGGTAGGAAGTGGACGTTGAAAAATAACAAGATGATAACCTTGTGATGATTTTGATGTATGACGGACTAAATGACCACGGGTAGCCTCATTAGCTCCCCATGGTATTTCAAGACATTGGGGCCGACTGCGCCCCTCACACTTCCCAAACGAACGACTGCTTACTTGGGCCGGCAGGTCCAAATGGCCGGCTGCTAGAAGGCGGCAAAATACTAGAAGGCGGCTACGAGGCGGCCGGCTTCTACCAGGAGGCCCCTCATGCCCTCAAAGTTTGCACCCACATTACTAATACGGGGCAGGGCGTGGCTATAGTGCAGCCTGCGACCCCTGAATCCAGGGACTGACCGTGGCCACAGTATGGGCGTACCTGACAGACGCCCCCCACCCGGCGAGGTACTGTAGCGATGTTGCCAATGACATCACCTACTACCTAGGGAGCTATTCTCCCATGACGGCCTGTCGGTACGGCCCGCAGGCAGCGGGCCCTACTTGTCGGCAAGCCCTAGAAGGTGGCGAAACCCTAGCAAGCAGGTTGCAATGGGAGCAGGCCACCTCCTAGCAAGCGCCCCCTTCCCCTCCTCAAAGTTTGTGCATCATTAACCAGAAGAGACAGGGAATGGCTACAGTGAACGCCCACCAGGCTGCGGTACTGTAGCCATGCTTTCCCGATAAAGCATCCATCATCAGTAGAAAGGCTACAGAGTGGAGTGATCAACCAGACCTGCGGGCAGCGGGCATGGCCTGTTGGCCGAGTACACGACAGCCGGCAGGACCCACCAAGCGGCAGGCCCCAGCAGCCGGCGGAGAAGCCGACGTCTAGAGAGACTGACAGGTGGATCTCACACCCGGTCGGATTAGCATTGTACCCCTAGGGGGTAGGCCCATATAAACCCCCAGGTCACCCATGCAAAGGGTTCAGAACCTTAGAACCCACACATACACCCACATAGAGAGAGTGGAGTAGGGCTAGCCTTGTTCTTCTTCCTCCTCTAACTAAACCACTCAAGGAGCAAGCTTGTAGCTACCATTGTTGAGATAGTAATCATGCGGAGACCCCGCAGAGCAATACTAGGGGTGTTATCTCCTAGGAGAGCCCGAAACCTAGGTATGATTCGCAGGCATATGCAATCTCGCTCACTCCCACTTCTAGAGCCCGACTACATACTCTTGTCCCTCTTGATGATTAGCCATCCTTGGCATATGTTGCTCCACAACCCCAACATTTGGTGCCCACCATGGGCAAGGTGCACCATCATCCAGAAACACGTTCTGGACGAGAACCCTTTTCCTTCCCAGCGGGCGCAGCCAGCGTGGCACACCGTATGGCGTATGCGTCGACACATTGTGCGGCATAGAAGCCGCCTGCACTGCGAGCAGCCTCGCCGATCTCGTCGGCGGAATCCGTCTCTTCAACGAGCCTGCGCCCGACGTGGGAGCAACCCACTCCGAAAGATGCCTCGTCGACCACCTTGGAAAGATAAACATCGCCAATGATCCCGCCTTCGACATAGAGTCTGTTGGCTCCACCAACCCGATGCTCGTCGACTTCGACATAGTATCTCCCGATTCCTTCCCTGCGGATGTGGTGGTCATCGATGACCTGCTCCCTCCTGCGATCAGCAACGCCAGCACCAACACCGTCACGGAGGTGTCGGTCATTAGCCACGATGGAGCCTTTGATGGGGCTGCTCACGACCCGCTACAGGTGGCAGTGCGGGGCTTAACTACACCCGTTGCGGAGAACATGGACGGATCGGCGTTAGAAGCCTTCTGCATTTCCCTCCTCGAGAGTGCCCAGAAGTTGGCAACCATGAGGCACCTCATCGAAGCTTACCAGCGCGAGATCTACTATGCTGTTTGCGGCATGCTGCCTGCTGGCAAGCCGGGCTGGGCGCCGTTCGGTAGCGTGGCGCGGCCGTCGCCAGCATGCTCGGAGCCGACCACCCCGTCTACGCCACGCCTTGGATCACCTGGAGGGTGACGAGCGACGCTGCATGATGGAGCACGTCCAGCAGCTCCTCGATGCGGCCGCACAGCAAGAAGCTGGACGTCGTGTGGTGAACCCGGCCTGCATGCCAAGAACCTCCCCCCTGCCAAGAACATGGCGTGACCTCCTGGATGCCAATAGGCGGCGCCCGAGACCAAAGAGACCAAGAGCCGGCTGCTAGACGCAGCCGGAGACGCATCACCATCGAGCGCGACCAAGACGGCTGCCCTCAAGCAGTGGAACATCGGGGCAATCGTTCGCCTCCCCCGCGCAGGGAGACGCGCATCTCCCCGCCGGCTGTTGAGCACCCAACTCTCGGAGACCGGCTACGCCCCCGCGAAGGAGCCGGAGAGAACGACGCTCGCCATCGGATTGACCGACTAGCTCGATCCCTGGCAGTAGAAGAATAAGATGCAATCGGCCCGCCTTGTTTCGGCCCCCACATTGGTGACGAGCCCTTTCCCAAAGGGTTCTCACTCCCTCGAGATACGCTCAAGTACAACAGTTCCCTGAAGCCGGAAGACTGGTTGGTTGACTACTCCACCGCCGCCAGCATAGCAAATGGCAACAAGTGCGTTGCCGTGAAGTACGTTCCACTCATGCTCCAGGGCACGGCCCGGACATGGCTGAACAGCCCCAAGCCCTACAGCCTCAACAGCTGGCTGGATTTCTCCGAAGTTTTCATCCGCAACTTCACCAGCACTTACAAGCGGCCGCCCAAACCTCGCCAGCTCTCTCTGTGTGTCCAAGGCCTGACCGAGTCCACCCGTGAGTATCTGACGTGGTGGGCCGAACTGTGCAACTCCTGTGAAGGGGTGCAAGAGGTGCAAGCCATAGGGTACTTCACTACCGGGTGCCAAGAGGGCACCCTACTCAAGCACCGGCTCCTCTACAACGAGCTGGCTACACTCAACAAACTGCTGATCATAGCAGACAAGTACGCCACTGCCGACTCTTCCATAAAGTTGGAGCTCCGAGTGGACGCATCTGGGAATGTGCTCCCTCCGACTCCTCAAACGCCGGCTGGAGACAACAGTCGATGACAGCAACAGAACGACAACAAGCGCAAGGCCCAGTATTCGGCTTCTACCAGCCGGCAAGTGGCAACAGTTGAAGATTGGTAGCCAGAGGGTCAACCCGGCCCCAAGAATTAGAAGGGTGCCAAGCCTGCTTGGTTGGCTGCCTTCTCCTACGAGAAAACCCTCGATGCTCCCTACAAGTTCCACAGTGGCGCGAAGCCATCCAACCACACCACTCGGAAGTGCCATTGGCTCACCTGAATCATCCAAGGGCGAAGGACTGCCTCCTCCCCCTGCCGGCCAGCCGGCTCCGCCTCCTCCGCAGCCGGCGGTCCGCCCTATTGTCGCTATTCAAGATGAATTCTGCAAAGAACATGGATCCTACATCGTCTCCACTAGTGTGGACGGTGATAGGCACAGTCGGTGTCAGCAGCATTGTGAGGTGAATGCTGTCACTTCAGAAGCTCCAGAGTTCATGCACTGGTCTGAAAAGCCCATCAGGTGGAGCTGAGCTGACCATCCGGAAGTGATGCCATCTCCCGGTTCCTAGGCGCTAATGTTGGATGCCTTCTTTTCGACAAATAGGCGAGCTGCTCGTTTCTCCCGAGTCCTGATAGAAGGCGGTAGCAGCATCAACATCCTCTACGATGACACCATGGAAAAACTGCACATCAAAGAGAGACAACTCCAGCCCAGTCGGACTGTCTTCCATGGCATTGTACCTGGCCTTTCATGCTCACCAATCGGCAAGATCAAGATAGATTTCCTCTTCGGAGACAAAGATCATTTCTGCCGCGAGTCAATTTGGTTTGATATGGTTGACCTGGAAAGCCCTTTCCACGCGTTCCTAGGCCGACCAGCTCTAGCCAAGTTCATGGCGGTGCCGCACTATGGCTGCCTCAAGATGAAGATGCCGGGTAGCAAGGGCATTATCACTATAGCCGGCGACTACAAGAAGTCAGCCTCCAATGCTTCTGCTAGCAGTCGGCTGTCCTAGTCCCTTGTGATTGCTGCCGAGAAGAAGCTCTTGGACCGGGTTGTGGCCATGGCCAGCAAGCAGCCGGACCTGTCGCCGAATCCCAAGGAATCAGAGCCCCAAGTTTCCTTCCAGCCGGCTAAAGAAACCAAGAAGATCCCTTTGGACCCAGAGCACCCGGAGAGGCATGTTGTCATAGGGGCCAACCTTGACAGCAAATAGGAAAGCGAGCTCGTCGATTTCCTCTATGAGAATCGGGACATCTTCGCATGGTCTCCTAAAGATATGTCGGTTGTCCCGATGGATTTCGCCGAGCACAAGCTACATGTCAGATCAGATGTAAAACTAGTCAAGCAGCCCCTTCGCCACCTGTCAGAAGAAAAAAGAAGAATTGTTGGTGAAGAGATAGCCCGACTCCTAGCAGCTGGCTTCATTATGGAAGTGTTCTTTCCAGAATGGCTTGCCAACCCAGTCCTTTTATTGAAGAAGAATAACAAGTGGTGCATGTGTATTGACTACACCAGCCTCAACAAAGCTTGCACCAAAGAACAATTTGCTCTGCCCCAGATTGATCAAGTGATAGATTCCATAGCCAGATATGAGTTGCTGTCTTTCCTTGATGCCTACTCCGGCTACCACCAGATCAAACTGAACCCGGCCGATGGCTGAAGACCGCCTTCATCACACCATTTGGAGCCTTCTGCTACCTGACCATGACATTCAGCTTGAGAAATGCCGATGCCACTTTTCAACGTTGCATGCAGAAATGCCTCCTCAAGAAACTAGGTAGAAATGCCCACGTCTATGTACACGATATTGTGGTGAAGACTGTGACGCCCCGAGGCCGACGTGCGAGGTGTCCTCCAGTGTTTTGCTGTTGTTGTGTTGTCATTGCTTGCGTGCCATGCATTGCATATCATTTCATCATGTGCATTTCATTTGCATACATGTTCGTCTCATGCATCCGAGCATTTTCCCCGTTGTCTGTTTTGCAATCCGGTGCTCCTATGTCATCCGGTGTCCCTTTCTACCTCTTTTTGTGTGCGGGTGTTAAACGTTTTCGGATTGGACTAAGACTTGTCATGAGGCCTTGGTTTGCTACCGGTAGACCGCCTGTCAAGTTTCGTGGCATTTGGACTTCGTTTGATACTCCAACGGTTAACCGAGGGACCGAAAAGGCCTCGTGTGTGTTGCAGCCCAACACCCTTCCCAAGTGGCCCAAAACTCACCTAAACCTGCTCCATCATCTTGGTCGTTCGATCATGATCGCGTGGCCGAAAACCGCACCTCATTTGGACTCTCCTAGCTCCCTCTACCTACAAATATGTGTCTCCCTCCGAAATTTTCGCGCAGTCTAACCCTAGATCCAACTCCCTCCGCGCCGCCGGACAAGTCCATCCCGCCGCTGGACGTGTCCGCCGCGCCGCCATGTCGCTCTGCCCAATGGCGAGCCACCACGTCACCCTGCCGCCGATCTCCTCCAACCACGCGCTGCCACCTCAGCGGCATCCTTCATCTCTCTCCTCCGCGCCCGCAGCCGACCTGCACGGCCCGCGCGTCGCCCGCCCCCGAGCGCCGCCTCCCCGCCTCTTCGCCAGGTCGCCGCCCACCGCCCGGCGCCGCCGCGCGCTCCGGCGACCACCGCCCGCTCCGGCGACCACCACCCTGCACCGCGCCGCTCCACCGCACCGGCGCTGCGCCCCCTCGTCGGCACCACATCGCCCGCACCGCGCCGGCCTCTTCTTCCGGTGGCTCCGGCGAGCCCAACTCCGGTTGTCCCCCGCATCAAGTCCGGCCACCGCGGCCATTAACTCCGGCGAGCATCATCGGGCTGCGTGCGTGCGTGCTATAGTGCAAGACCGGATATCAGACCTGGAAACTCCCCTTGGTTGACTTTTTCCCTCCTAACCCTAACTTTTTGGCATACTTCATCATGTCATAATTCAGCATCTGTGGCTCCGTTTTGAGCGTGTAGCATATCAAAATGTTCGTCTCAATGTGTACATCATTTCATCTCATTGCATCATTTTCATTTGAGCTCATCTTGATGCCCGAAATGCTGTTGGAAGAGGGCTATGTGAGTAATTTGCCAGATCTGTTTCATCAAATAGATATTTGTCATTTTTGCCATGATTAATGTGTGCATGATATGATCCTGAGCTCTACTTGTGTTTTTTATATGCCATGCCATCTTTACAGAGGTGCTTGCCATGTATTTTTATGATATTTGTGGTGACTAGCACAAGCTTGCAAAGTAGCGTTATCGGTAATGCTGATTTCAGGGACTTAGAATTTCACTAAGTCCTTGTCCTGTTTATGTCGTTGTGCCATATGTTCATCTTGTTTCCTAGTGATCTGTGCCTCTTTTGAGGACGATCAGTAAGGATATTTTGTTAACATTGTGGTGCTATATCCATCCATGTCTTTTTTTGCATTTATGGAGCATCCTAGCTTGAGTTAATCGAGCTCTACTTTTGCTATATCGTGAATCCTGGCAGATTGTTGACTTGTTAGCGATTTTGCCGAAGATGTTGCTATTGATCCGTGCATGTTATGTTGTTGTTCTTGCCATGTCTAGCTTCTATGCCATGTATTCGTGATGGGTGTATGCTTAGTTTGTCATGCCATGCTCTGTAGTGAGTGCATCGAGCTCGTAAACATGCCTACTCGTTAACTATTTTGCATGCTCCAGTTTTTCTCTAAGTCTGAGATCTGTTTATGTTTTTGCCATGTTCACATGCTTGCAATTGTATTTTCTGATTCCTTTTGGCTCAAGGTCACTAAGGGACTTTTGTTAAGTGCTTTGAGTAGCTTCATGACATGCCTTGAGTTGCCATGTTAAGTTCCTGTAGCATGTACTTTTCATGCTCTAAAGAGTGATTCCTGATGTTAAATTCCAGACTTGTGTTAATTTCACCAAGTCTGAAACCTGTTACCTTTTGCATTTTTGCCATGCTTGTTTGAACCTATTAATGGATGAATTAGCCATATCTCAGTGTTCATCTTTTGTCAAGCTTCATGAGTGGATCCCGGCCATGTATTTTGTTTTCATGTTCGATTGCTGTAGCATATTTATGTTGTTGCATTTAGATGGCTACTTGCTGTTTATCGCAGGCCGGTGCCATATTTGTTTTGCTTGCCATTTCCAAACCGTGCATCCGATTCCAGTGATCTTTATATCGATTTCAACCGAAATCACCTCACCTTTCTAGTGGCACTCTTGGATTTCCAAGTTGAGGCCAGGTTCAATCTTTCCTTTTGCAAATCATGCATATGCATCACATACTGCATCCCGCATATCATATCATGTTCATGTGTTGGTTGTTTACTATGTTGTGTGCTTCTTTCCGGTGTTTGTTTCTCAGGGTTGGTGCCGATAACGTCGCTTTTGTGAGGACCCGTTCGTCTATGTTCGTTTGTCTTCTTCATGGACTCGTTCTTCTTCCTTGTAGGATTTCAGGCAAGATGACCATACCCTCTAAATCACTTCTATCTTTGCTTGCTAGACGCTCGCTCTTTTGCTATGCCTATGCTGCGATACCTACCACTTGCTTATCATGCCTCCCATATTGTTAAGCGAAGCCTCTAACCCACCTTGTCCTAGCAAACCATTGTTTGGCTATGTTACCGCTTTGCTCAGCCCCTCTTATAGCGTTGTTAGTTGCAGGTGAAGATTGAAGTTTGTTCCTTGTTGGAACATGGAGATATTGTTCCTTGTTGGAAAATTTCTATTTGGTTGGGATATCACAATATCTCTTATTTAATTAATGCATCTATATACTTGGTAAAGGGTGGAATGCTCGGCCTTATGCCTGGTTTTTTGTTCCACTCTTGCCGCCCTAGTTTCCGTCATATCGGTGTTATGTTCCCGGATTTTGCGTTCCTTACGCGGTTGGGTTATAATGGGAACCCCTTGACAGTTCACCTTGAATAAAACTCCTCCAGCAATGCCCAACAATGGTTTTACCATTCGCCACCTAGACTTTTCTTTTCCCTTGGGAGTCGCGCTCCTGAGGGTCATCATTATTTTACCCCCCCCCCCCGGGCCAGTGCTCCTCTGAGTGTTGGTACAAACTAGAGCCCCGTGCAGCGCCCCCTCGGGGAAACTTGATGTTTGGTTTTAGTTGTATGGAAAGCTCATCTGAGTGTGCCCTGAGAACGAGATATGTGCAGCTCCTATCGGGATTTGTCGGCACATTCGGGCGGAGTTGCTGGACTTGTTTTACCATTGTCGAAATGTCTTGTAACCTGGATGCCGAGTCTGATCAGAATGTCTTGGGAGAAGGAATATCCTTCGTTGACCGTGAGAGCTTGTGACGGGCTAAGTTGCGACACCCCTGCAGGGATTTGAACTTCCGAAAGTCGTGTCCGCGGTTTTGGGCAGATGGGAATTTGTTAATGTCCGGTTGTAGAAAACCTGAAGTTGACCTTAATTAAAATGCATCAACCGTGTGTGTAACCGTGATGGTCTCTTTCCGGCGGAGTCCGGGAAGTGAACACGGTGTTGGAGTTAAGCTTGACGTAGGTTGTTCTAGGATCACTTCTTGATGATAATTGTTCGATCGTGCTTTTGCCTTCTCTTGTCGCTCTCTTTTGCGAATAGGTTAGCCACCATATATGCTAGTGGCTTGCTGCAGCTCCACCTCATACCATTACCTTGCACATAAGCTTAAATAGTCTTGATCGCGAGGGTGTGAGATTGTTGAGTCCCCGTGACTCACAGATACTTCCAAAACCAGCTTGCAGGTGCCGTTGATACCGTGCAAATGACGCAACCAAGCTCAAGGAGGAGCTCGATGATGATCTTGTCCTTTGTGTTGTTTCGTTCTAGTTGATCCGTAGTGGAGCCCAGTTGGGGTCGATCGGGGATCTGTGTAGCATTTGGGGTAGTTTTGTTTTATTTTGGCTCCATAGTCGGGCCCTGATTGTATCTGGATGATGTAATGCTTTATTCATGTATTTGTGTGAAGTTGCGATTGTAAGCCAACTATGTATTCTTTTCCCTTATGTATTACATGGGTTGTGTGAAGATTACCTCACTTGCGACATTGCTTTCAATGCGGTTATGCCTCTAAGTCGTGCTTCGACACTTGGGAGATATAGCCGCATCGAGGGCGTTACAAACACGGAGAAGTGTGGTACCCTCCTGGAAGATCTCAAGGAGACTTTTGACAATCTACACCGTTTTTAAATCAAGCTCAACCTAGAGAAGTGTGTCTTCGGAGTCCCAGCCAGGCAACTCCTTGGCTTCCTTGTCTCAGAACACGGCATCGAGTGCAACCCTGTGAAGATCAAGGCCATTGAGCGGATGGAGAGGCCCAAACGACTGCGAGACCTCCAGAAGTTCATCGGTTGCTTGGTGTCCATCAGCTGCTTCATCAGTGCTGGCCGAGAAAGCTCTTCCACTATACCAGTTAATGAAGAAAACCACTCACTTCGAGTGGAACAACAAGGCGGACGAGGCCTTCCACTAGGTCAAGAAAATGCCGACTACGCTGCCTTTCTTGGCGGCTCCTACTGCTAAGGAGCCCATGTTCCTCTACATCGCTGCCACCGGCCGGGTGTTCAGCACTGCCATTGTGGTAGAGCGCCCAGAAGACGGCAGGGCACAGCCGGTCCAGAGGCCCGTGTACTACATGAGTGAGGTATTGTCGGTTTCCTAACAAAATTACCCTCACTACCAGAAGATGTGTTATCGCATGTACTTTGCTGCCAAGAAGCTCATGCAATATTTCCAAGAGCACTCCGTCATGGTCGTTTGCACCGCCCCGCTTGCTGAGATCATAGGAAACAGAGATGCATCAGGCCAAGTGGGCCATCGAACTAGCCCCCTACACTATCTTCTACCACCCACGAACCGCCATCAAGTCCCAAGCACTGGTCGACTTCCTCGTTGACTGGGCAGAGACCCAGTACCTGTCGCCAGCTTCAGACTCCACCCATTGGCGGATGCACTTTGATGGATCGAAGAGGCGAACCGGTTTGGGGGCCGGCATCATCTTTACCTCTCCCAAAGGCGACAAGCTCAGATATACGCTACAGATTCATTTTGCAGCAACCAACAATGTGGCTGAATACGAGGAGGTCGTACACGGACTCCGACTGCCCAAGGATATTGGCATCCACTGGATTCTATGTGATGGCTACTCGGACTTGGTAATCCAGCAGTCGTCTGGTGACTAGGACGCCAAGGATGCAAACATGGCGAGCTACCACTTCCTCGTCCAGCACATCAGCGGATACTTTGATGGGTGCGAGTTCCTTCACTTGCCACTAGCCGACAACGAGCAAGCTGATGCCCTAGCATGGATCGGTTCCACCCACCAAGCAATACCAACCGGCGTCTCCCTCTAGTGCGTCTGCAAGCCGCCTATCAAGCCTTCACCAGAATGAGAGTCCATCTTCATGCCGGCTGCTCCAGGAACAATCGGATCCGACTCGGGGGATGCAGCAGCCAGCCCGGGGACTTCGGCAGGCGGCTCGGGGACTGCAGCAGTCGCACCCGACTCAGGGACTTCAGAATCCGGCTCGAGGGCTGTAGTAGGCGGCCCGGGGACTTTGGCAGGCGATTCGGGGCTTGCAGGAGTTGCACCCAACCCGGGGAGTTTAGAGCCCGGCCTGGGGGGGGGGGGCTACAGCAGGCAGCCCAGGGACATCAACAACGCAGCAAGTGGTGGCTGGCACCAACCCGCTGCCTTGCAACCCAACCGCCGTGATACCAGTGGCTGTGATGACAGTGGTCGAAGCACCATCATGGGCGGAGCCCGTCCTCAACTACCTAGTGAGCAGAGAGCTACCAACCGATGAGATCCTGGCACGACAAGTGCAACGTCGGGTAGCAGCATACGTAATAGTAAAGAGAGAGCTTGTCAGGCACAGCGTGACTGGCGTCTTCCAGCGCTGTGTCGAGCTAGAGAAAGGCAAGGCAATCCTCAAAGGAATTAATCAAGGCGAGTGCGGTCACCACGTGGCCTCCAGGTCCCTTGTTGCCAAAGCTTTCAACTGTGGTTTCTTCTGGCTGACTACTTTGGATGACGCCAAGGACTTGGTCAAGAAGTGCAACGGATGCCAACGTTTCAGTTCCAAGAAGCACCTACCAGCTTCTGCGCTCAAGACCATCCACCTCACTTGGTCTTTCGTCGTCTAGGGGCTGGACATGGTGGGCCCATTCAAGACAGCACGCAGCGGCATGACCCATCTGTTGGTCGTCATGGACAAATTCACCAAGTGGATTGAAGCAAAGCCAATCAAGAAACTAATTGGTCCGACTGCTGTTACCTTCATTGCAGACATTATGAGGACATCAATACCATTGTTACACCCACAGCCCCTGCTGCTATACATAATGGACCAATTACTAGAGCTCGCGCACGCCAATTGAATTATCAGGTACTTTCGTTTCTTGGTAACGATTCTAATGTTCATGAGAATATGATGCTGCCTAAATTGGATACAATTGTTTTGCTTAAAATGAAGGGCCTAGCTTGGACAAGAAAGATGAACCTTGGAGCAAGTTCAAGCATGGAGATGATGGCATGCACAAGGTGATCAAGAATGGAGTTACAAGTGATGATTTCAGGACTTTGAAGCCACCATAAGGAGTGCATCAAGCCTTGGACAAAATATACAAGACGCCACTTCATAAATTTCGTCCAGAGGCTATTTTAGGTGTTGCGTCACCTTATTATTGGGCCAGGCCCATGTATTTTTGAAATAGTTAAGTATAGGCTGTTTTTAGAGTCCGTATGTGTGGGGAAACAAGAGTTAGGGTTGGTTTCGGACCCGTCCTCCAAGGGCCACGAAATCCCCACCTCTTCCTCCATATATACAGCCCATAGGGCATCGTTTAGACTTTGGGTTTTGTTTAGATTAAAGTTCGCATTAGCTGCAACTTCGCGTCCTTCGTTTGTGTTCAACGACCAGACAAAGGCGTCACAGAACCCCACCTTGATCAATAAAGCTTTCCTCTTTCATTCGCAATATCCAGATTGCAATCTCAGTTTCTTGCTTGTTCTTTGTTTTCTCGCAGTAAATAGACCCTCGTGGTCAGGTTGATCATGCTCCGGTGTGGTCAATAACCCTCGAAAGTTGGTTTAGCGATTGCTAAGGCGCGACGTCTTCGCACGTTCGTAGTCGGATCGTCAAAGTCGACTCCCACAGAAAACGATATCTATCTCATCGAAACATCGTGACACCTTCACCTCTATCAAGTGGTATCAGATTTCCAGGTTGCTCGGTGAGATTTTACAGTTTTTCGTAGTTTAGGTCAAGTCTGTTCTTCATACATATAGTCCACGATAAAGCCAAAAAATTGGGGTTAGGTCATCATATCCGAACCAATCTGAGCCTTTGCATAGTCTTTTTAGAGTTTTGCTTTGTTGAATTTGCGGTTGCATCGTCGTGTCGAGTTGCTGGCCTTAGTGTCTAGTCCCTTAGAGTTTTGACTTCTGTTCACATGTTGTCACGCCGCCGCCGCACCATCGTCATCATCATCACGCGATACTTCGAGTCGTGACAGAGTAGGACTCCCAAGATTCCATGCTACCCGTAGTAGAAAAATAGTTCCAAACTCAAAGAAAAACTAAGTCTGGAAAATTCTGGCTAGGCAGTTTTTAGACCATTTGTAGACTTTTTCGAAAAAAAATTGTTCCGGAGCAAAAACAAGAGGAAAAAAGTGAAAAAAACCAAAAAATATTCAAAGAGTGCTCCTCCCTTGTTTACGTGCCGCGCCATGATTTTTTTCGTGTTCTAGGCTCGCGTCTCTAGTACGGTCTAGCCTAGGAGCAGCTCAGTACCGTCGTTCAGCGTTTATTCAACTTTGCATCGCTGAATTGATTATTGCTAACATTTTTGCTACCATATCATAAGCCTTCCCAAGTCCACATACATCTACATCGTGCGTTTGACACCACCTGGCAATCGCTCTATCCAATCTTTGAGAGTTTTGACTACGACGGTTGCCGATCACCACCTGCTGCTGGGTAAGAACTGGTAAGAATTTGAGATTCGATTGCCGGATTTGTGATACACAACCACCACCACCACTTCCTAGTAGTGTGTAGCATCATATTCTTGTGTGTTTCTATTGCTGCTAAACATGGCAGGATCACAAGCCGACAAGACAGATTGGGAGAACATGACGAACAAAGAGCTACATGATAAATTTCAGCAAATGATGAGTGGACAGGTGCAAGATGTGCTAAACAGATTTGAAGAGGCCATGGAGAAGATAGATGGCATGGAGAAGACATTCGAAAGAAAGCTCGATAACAAGTTTATGAATTGCTCGCACGTCTTCCACCACCACCACCGGCTGCACCTAATGCACCTCTACAACAACAACAACAACATCGCCTTCCAAATCAAGTGGGACGAGCACTGCGCATTCCCCTTGAGCCTGGTCAAAATTCTGGTGCCGCTGTTGATGCGTCTGTAGCTCCTTCGGCTACTGCAGAGGTGGAGGACCATTACGATGATGAGGTTGATCAAAATTAGAACTGCGTGCAACCACCAACACCACCGCCACCAGGTTGTCCTCATGCATATCATCGCAATGGTAGGGATGCACAACCACCTTAGGTACGTGATCATGACCATCTCCCTAAACTGAAATTGAACATTCCACCATTTGAGGGTAGATATGTTCCTGATATATATCTTACTTGGGAGTTAGAAACTGAACAACGATTTACATGTTTACAATATCCTGAGGAGAGACGTGTTCCTGTTGTTGTTTGTGCTTTCACTAGCTTTGCATGTGTTTGGTGGTCTGAACATTGTAGATTATATCCTATTCCAACTACTTGGGATGCTTTGAAAACTGCTATGCGTACTCGTTGGGTTCCACCATATTATCAGCGTGAATTACTTCAAAAATTGCAGCATTTAAGACAAGGAAAAAATTCTGTAGAAGAATATTATCAAGAATTACAAACTGGCATCATTAGATGTGGTATTGTTGAGGAGAATGAAGCTATGCTTGCACGTTTTATGGGTGGATTAAATAGAGAGATTCAGACCATTCTAGAGTATAAGGAGTATACTAATATCACTCGTTTATTCCATCATTCTTGTAAAGCTGAACGTGAAGTGCAGGATCGACAGACATTGGCGCGAACTAACTTTTCTGCAGGTCGATCTTCATCATGGACACCACGTGCATCCTCTATTTCCACTGCACCAGCACCTCCATCAGGTGCCACCTCCAGCCATGATACAAGAAAGCAAGCACAACCACCACTATCTGCCAAGAGCACACCTGCTGGGCCTGCACAGAGTTCTTCTTCTTCCATGGCATCAACAGGGCACACAAGTGATATTATTTCTCGTCGTTGTAAGGGAAGAGGACATTTTGCGAGAGAATGCAAATCACAGCGTGTGATGATTGTTACTGAGGATGGTGGGTATGAGTCCGCTAGTGACTATGATGATGAGACTCTGGCTCTTATTACACATGAAGAACACGGTGGAGAGGATTCTGATCATGAGACGCAATACATGGCTGTTGAAGATGCTGACAGGTATGAATGTTTAGTTGCTCAACGTGTTTTGAGTGTGCAAGTTACACAAGCTGAGCAAAATCAGAGGCATAATTTGTTCCATACAAAGGGAGTTGTGAAGGAACGTTCTTTTCGCGTCATCATAGATGGAGGGATCTGCAATAACTTGGCTAGCATGGAGATGGTGGAGAAGCTATCTCTCACCACAAGACCACATACACATCCTTACTACATCCAATGGTTCAACAACAGTGGCAAGGTTAAGGTAACACGTACTGTTCGTGTGCATTTTAGTATCTCTACATATGTTCATTATGTTGGTTGTGATGTGGTACCTATGCAAGCATGTTCCTTATTACTTGGTAGACCATGGCAATTTGATAAAAAAAATGTACACCATGGTAGAAACAATTAGTATACTCTTGTTCATAAGGATGAAAATATTACTTTGCTTCCTATGACTCCTGATTCCATTTTGAAAGATGATATTAATAGAGCTAATAAAGCAAAACAAGAGAAAAATAAGAGTGAAAATCAGATTGTGGCAAAAGAATTTGAGCAACAAATGAAGCCTAATAATAAACCATCTAGTGTTGTTTCTGAAATTAAATTGAAAAGTGCATGTTTACTTGCCACCAAATCAGATATTGATGATCTAGATTTTAGCAAATCTGTTTGCTATGCTTTTGTCTTCAAAGAGGGATTATTTTCATTCAAGGACATGCCTTCCTCTTTGCCTCCTATTATCACTAACATTTTGCAGGAGTTCGCTGACGTCTTTCTACAAGACGTGCCACCGGGATTACCACCTATTAGAGGAATTGAGCATCAAATTGACTTAATTCCAGGTGCATCATTACCCAACCGTGCACCATACCATACCAATCCAGAGGAGACGAAGGAGATTATGAGTCAAGTACAAGAACTGCTCGACAAAGGTTACATACGTGAATCCCTTAGTCCTTGTGTTGTTCCTATCATTTAAGTGCCGAAAAAGGATGGTATGTCGCGTATGTGCGTTGATTGTAGAGGCATTAATAATATTACTATTCGTTATCGTCATCCTATTCCTAGGCTAGATGATATGCTTGATGAATTGAGTGGCTCTACAATATTCTCCAAAGTTGATTCGCGTAGTGGGTACCATCAAATTCGTATGAAATTGGGAGATGAATGGAAAACAACATTTAAAACTAAGTTTCGATTATATGAGTGGTTAGTCATGCCTTTTGGGTTAACTAATGCACCTAGTACTTTCATGAGATTAATGAACGAAGTTTTACGTGCTTTCATTGGACGATTTGTGGTAGTTTACTTTGATGACATATTGATTTGTAGCAAATCTTTGGAGGAACATTTGGAACATTTACGTGCTGTTTTTATTGCTCTACGTGATGCACATTTGTTTGGTAACCTTGGAAAGTGCACTTTTTGCACCGACCGAGTATCTTTTCTTGGCTATGTTGTTACTCCACGGGGAATTGAAGTTGATAAAGCCAATATTGAAGCTATTGAGAGTTGGCCGCAGCCCAAAACGGTCACGCAAGTGAGGAGTTTCCTTGGCCTCGCCGGATTCTATAGGCGTTTTGTGAGAGATTTGAGCACCATTTCTGCACCTCTCAACGAGCTTACAAAGAAGGATATGCCTTTTTTTTGGGGTACAGCACACGAAGAAGCCTTCACGGTATTGAAAGATAAGTTGACACATGCTCCTTTACTCCAACTTCCTGATTTTGATAAGACTTTTGAGCTTGAATGTGATGCTAGTGGAATTGGATTAGGAGGTGTGTTATTACAATATGGCAAACCTGTTGCATACTTTTCTGAAAAATTGAGTGGGCCTAGTCTGAACTATTCTACTTATGATAAAGAATTATATGCTCTTGTTCAGACCTTAGAAACATGGCAACATTATTTATGGCTGTAAGTGCATCTAGTGCCCCTTAGTGATTTTGGTGTATTGAAGACTTATAGGTTAAGGTACTAATGCGTTTGTGATTGTACACAGGTCTATAAGTCTATAAGGAGTTTGATATTTACAGAGAAAGTCGACCCCTAAAAATGAAGTTCTTCGACTGAAGACTTTGGTATTCTGAAGTCTTTCTGAAGACTTTGAAAGTGAAGAAATTGGTGTGACCTTGAAGACTTGGTTTTCGTTCGAGGAACATGAAGCGTGAAGACTTTTGTTTTCGTAGTTTCATTTTCTCTTTCTTGAGTCATAGGAAACACCGTACTGTTAAAGGGGGTCGAGGAAATACTAAGGAAAAATTTCCATGTGATGCTCAGCTCAAAATCCTACACCTACCAATCCCTTCGAGTGAAGCCATTGGAAATCTCATACAGTTCAGTCAATTTCTTCAGTGATAGAGACGAAGTTCTTCTGGTCTCTGCGGAATTTGTTCTGACTAAGGATTAGGAATTCACCAGTGCGGATTGCCTACACAGTGAGGAACATGATAGCCCTGAGGATTTTGCTACTCAAACTTCCGACCGTTGCTGTGCTATGCGCCAGCTGTCCCAAAATATCTATCCACCTAACGGTCATATCATTGAAGGGCATTTATGTCTTATCATGTCGGGCTGCTCCCTAGGCTATAAATAGCCGCCCCCTACAACCACTAGCTGGTTGGCTGCTCTGAGAGAAACTGGCACTTGTCATTTGAGAGCAACCCATCCTCCGAGGACTTTGAGCGAAAATCATCAAGTGACGAATAATGAAAAACCCAAAACCCAAACACCTACAAACCCCAAGTGATTGAGCATCACTGAAGAGATTGATCCTGCGTGGATCCGACGCTTGTTACCTTTGAAGAATGTGCTTCTTCCAGACGGTTAGGCGTCATGGTCTAGAGCATCCAAGAGGAATTGTGGATCACCGAGTGACCAAGTTTGTGAAGGTTTGGAAGTCGCTTGAAGACTTACCACGAGTGATTGGGCGAGGTCTATGTGACCATAGCTCAAGAAGAATACGGTGAGGACTGGGTGTCCTGAGTTGCGTGTTCAGGACTGTGTGTCCTCGAGTTTAAATACTCATCTGCTCCAACCAGACGTACAACTGAGACAGCAGTTGGAACTGGTCTACCAAATCATTGTCTTCACCAAGCTTACTGGTTCTATTTCCTCAACTCTTTCATTTCCTCATAACTGTGTTGAGTGCTTGTTCATATCTGTGCTTGAAGACTTTGACCGAAGACTTTCTCAATTTCCTCAGTTCAATTTCTTCAGTCTGTTTGTCTTCATCCTGTGTTATCCTGTGCTTACGCTTCCTATACTCTGTGCCTGTCTTCATTTCATCATGATGACTATGCTTGTATTCTGTTATGTTTACTTTTGAGTACTTATTCCACTGCTAGTAGTTCTTCGCTAAGGAATTTCCTCACCGGCAAATTCCTCAGTGAAGAATTTCTTAAAAATCGCCTATTCACCCCACTCTAGTCGATATAACACACTTTAAATTGGTATCAGAGCAAGGTACTCCCTTGTTCTGTGTGATTTTGGTTTAACCGCCTGGAGTATTAGTTATGTCGACTGCAGGTATGATCAAGGTCTCTGCTGGGTGTCCTAACTTCGATGGGACGGACTACCCCTACTGGAAGAATAGGATGTGAATGCATCTTGAAGCAATTGATAACGATCTCTGGTATGTTGTGGAAAATGGTGTTCCCTCAGTCACACCTTCTCTGAATGCTGATGATGTGAAGAGATTCAAGAAACTCGACTCTCAAGAGAAGAATATCATATGTGTCCATCTGAGCAAAGGACAATATGGCAGAGTGAGTGCTTTGGAGACATCGAAGCTTATCTGGGACGGGTTGTCCAAAGTGAATGAAGGAGTCTCAACACAGCGTGACTCTTGAGTTGATGTTCTTCGCAATCTCTTCAATCGCTTCAAAAGACTTGACAATGAAAATGTTCAACAAACCTTCGATCGCCTCACTGACATCTCAAGCTTCAAGCACTTGGTGCCATTGACATCACCGACCATGAGGTGGTGAAGAAATTGTTGAGATCACTTGATACCTCATTTGACACTCTGGCATTGATGATACAAGAACGTGCTGATTACAAGTCACTTGATCCCGCTGATATTCTTGAGAGGCTAAATACTCATGAGTTCCAACTTGCTGAAAAAAGAGATCTCTATGGTTCAAGCTATGGCAGAACACGTGCACTGAAGGCCAAGGCAGTATCTGAGTCCGAAGATGAAGAATCTGGTAGCAGCCTTGGTGATCCTGAAGGACTAAGCCCATGATCTGGCTCTGCTTGTGAAGAAGTTCCAAAAGTTCTCAAGACATGGTCGCCTTGGAAGACCCTCAAGGAGCAGTGATTCCTCATCCAGTGACTACAAGAGGAGGCTCTGCCACAAATGCAAGAAACCTGGACATTACATTCAAGATTGTCCTCAGTGGGAAAAGGAATCAAAGAAGAAGAAATACAAGGATTACAATTCTGATGATGCGAAGAAAAAGAAGAAATCCACAAAATCTTCATCATCAAAATCCTCAAAGCCTTCATATCACAAGAAGAGCAGCTCCAAGAAGGCCAGGGCATTCATTGGCAAGGAAATGGACTCTGAGGCTGAATCTGAAGAAAATGAGGAAGAGGAGTCATCTGAGGAGTCCGAATCCGGAGTGGCGAGCCTAGCTCTCGCTACTGCATTCGTCAACAAGTCTATCTTCAACACTGAATAAAATGACCTCACCAACAAGGCTGATGAAGGGGATGATGACTACGCTCCCACCTATTGCTTCATGGCAAAGGGTGCCAAGGTACTCAAATATACCTCATCTGAATCAAGTGAGAATGAATCTGATGAAAACCTTAAGCCCAGCTATTCTAAACTTGCTAAGATTGCTGTAAAACAACAAAGGGCTTTAGAAAAGGTTCAAAACATGCTAGAAAAAGTGATGTTATGTTGGAGGAAGAAATGGATCGCACTAAAGCCTTGACTGAAAATCTTCAGAGATTTCAGACTAGGTTTGATAATCTTCAAAGTCATCATAACACTCTCTTATCCGATCATGAGAAGCTTTCTTATGAATTTCTTCAAAGAAAGCAAGATCTTGAGAAGCTAAGAGTGAGTTATGAAGATCTTCAGAAGGAGCGCGATTCATTACTTGCTCAACAAATCAGCGCTTCTCAGGAAGAATTTGTTCCTCCATGTTTGAAATGCATTGAACGTGAATCTGCTAATTCTTCACCTGAATGTTCAAATGCTGCTAATGTTTCAAATTCTTCACATGCCTCTGCTATCACTAATTCCTCATCTGAGGACATTGCTAGTATCACTGATGATGCAGGGCTGAAGGAATTGTACATGACAGGCATGTACAAAAGCCTCAAAGGGCATCAGACTCTTTGTGATGTGCTTAAAAAGCAGATCCTCAACAGGAACCCTAGGAAAGAGGGTATTGCCTTTGAGAGGAAACTCAATGCTGATGGTACATATTGGAAGCCTGAGCAGTACCCCAAAACTACATGGGTTGTTGCAAAGGGACCTCTAGTTGATCCATCTAACTTATCTGGATTTGCATGTGAATCTCCTCATTCTGATGATGAGTCATTTGACTCCAACTATAAACTGTTCAAAAATCAGAATGGTGAAGTATTTGCTAGATATGTTGGCACTAACTGCAGGAACGGCTCCCCTATGAAGAAAATCTGGGTTCCCAAAAGATGCCTTGAAAATCTTCAGGTGAATGTCATCATGACGCCACCTGTGAAGAATAGGAACCCCAGATCAAATTCCTCATATGGATCAAATTCTTCATATGGATCCAAGTCCTCATACGGACCAAACTCCTCACATGGATCATATTCCTCAAAAGGATCAAAGTCCTCATATGAACATCATCGTGCTAACCCGTCTGTTTCGCAGGGAAGATATAAGGATTATGGATATGTGCATTATTCTTCAAATCATTATGTCCATAAGTCCTCGAAGAATTTCTCTGCTTACTCTTATTCTTATTCTAAACCCTCTTATGTGAAACGAAATGGATTGGCTTCTATGCCATCCTTCTCGTATGGAGCTCGCAGAGTGATGAACTCTTTGCCACCCCTTTAGATGTGGGAGGTGAAGAAAAAGAACTAATCTCTTCTACAGGGTCAGGTCTCCAGACGTACGTAATCGTCTGAAGAATTTGCTGGAGACCTGAGTGTGCTTGATAGGATGCAGGCTAATCATGAAGAAATGAACTTTCATTTCTCACGTCCTCATATTGCTTTATCTGTTCTTTTGCTTGATGAAATTGATCTGATGAATTGATGTCATATTCTTCACCGATGAAGTATAAGAGTTTGCAAGCTGCACTAATTCATCTGCAGGATGATCAACCCAAAGCCACTGAGTGGGTCCTCGATAGTGGATGTACAAATCACATGACTGGTGACAAGAATCTATTGATGGATGCTCCATTATCTCCGTCGCATCTGAAGCATATCATCTTTGCTGACAAAGGCAAAAGTCAGGTATTGGGTCTAGGTAAGGTTGCGATCACAAAGGATCGACACATGGACAAAGTCTTGCTTGTTGAGTCCTTAGGATACAACCTTATGTCTGTCTCAATGCTTTGTGATCTTGATATGGTTGTTGTCTTTGGCAAGTACCGTTGTGTTGTGGTTATGGAAGCTGACAATTCCAAAGTCTTCGAAGGCTTTAGGAGAGGAAACTTATATATTGTTGATTTCTCTACAGGACCACAACCAGCCGTGTGCCTACTTGCAAAAGCTTCAGAAGGCTGGCTCTGGCATCCATGACTTGGTCATGCAGGCATGAGGAATTTGCACACGCTTGCGAAGAAGAAGCATGTCATTGGCATTGAGAAAGTCAAATTCCTCCAGGATGACCTGTGTGGAGCCTGTGAAGCTGGGAAGATGACAAAGGCCAAGCATCCAGCGAAGACTATCATGACCACTACTCGCCCATTTGAATTGCTTCACATGGATCTCTTCGGTCCTAATCGTTATTCTACTGTTTCAAATGAAGCATCTCAATATGGCTTTGTTATTGTTTATGATTACTCTCGTTATACATGGTTACACCTTGTTACTTACAAACATGAAGTGCAGGAAGTCTTCAAACGATTTTCCTCGAGGGCTTCAACCAACTTTGGTGTGAAGATCAAGCACATCAGAAGTGACAATGGCACCGAGTTCAAGAATTCTGGTCTCGATGACTATCTTGATGAACTTGGTATTACTCATGAGTTATCTGCTCCTTACACTCCTCAGTAGAACGGCGTCGTGGAGCGCAAGAACAGGACTCTTGCTGAGATGGCTCGCACTATGCTTGATGAATACAAAACGCCTCGTCGTTTCTGGACTGAGGCAATTGACACTGCGTGCCATATCATCAACAGAGTATATCTTCACAAATTCTTCAAGAAGGCTGCCTATGAACTCCTCACTGATAAGAAACCCAATGTAAGTTATTTCAAAGTCTTCGGTGCTAAATGTTGGATTAGAGATCCTCATCACAACTCAAAATTTGCACCGAAAGCACATGAAGGTTTTATGCTTGGTTACGGAAAGGACTCGCACACCTACAGAGTCTTCAACAACGTTCTTCACAAGGTTGTTGAAACTGTAGATGTGCGGTTCGATGAAACTAATGGCTCGCAAAGAGAGCACCTACCTACTGTGATAGATGAACCAGCACCTGAGGAAACTATCAAGTTCAAGGCTACTGAGGATGTCATTCCCACTGAAGAATCTGCTGAAGAATTCATTCCAGAACATGAAGAACGTCGAGCTAATGCACCTGAAGAAAATACTGAAGAAAATGGTGCTGAACAAAATGCTGATCAAATTCTTCAACGACAACCAGCTCATCCTCGCATTGCAAAAGAAGTGCAAGTTGAAAAGATCATCAATGACATCAAAGCACCAGGTCCTCTCACACGCTCAAAAGCTTCACATTTATCTAACTTTTGTGGGCACTATGCTTTTGTCTCTATTATAGAGCCCACTAAGGTAGATGAAGCATTTCTGGAGCCTGAGTGGATTCAGGCCATGCAAGAAGAATTACATCAGTTCGAGCTCAACAATGTCTGGGAACTGGTCAAACGCCCAGATCCTCACAAGCACAATATCATCGGCACAAAGTGGATCTACCGCAACAAGCAAGATGAAAATGGCCTTGTGGTGAGGAATAAGGCACGGCTTGTAGCTCAAGGCTACACACAGGTTGAAGGAATTGATTTCGATGAAACTTTTGCACCTGTTGCTAGACTTGAGGCTATTCGCATATTACTTGCTTATGCTAACCATCATGATATCACTTTATATCAAATGGATGTGAAAAGTGCATTCCTCAATGGTAAGCTTGAGGAAGAAGTATATGTTGCTCAACCCCCAGGTTTTGAAGATCCAAAGAATCCTGACAAAGTCTTCAGACTCAACAAGGCCCTCTATGGCCTCAAGCAGGCCCCACGGGCGTGGTATGATACCTTGAAGGAATTCCTCATGACGAAAGGCTTCAAACCCGGTTCACTCGACCCTACTCTTTTCACTAAATCTTATGATGGTGAATTGTTTGTGTGCCAAATATATGTTGATGATATTATCTTTGGCTGTACTGACCAACGTTATAGTGATGAATTTGCCTATATGATGAGTGAAGAATATCAAATGTCTATGATGGGAGAGTTGAAATTCTTCTTAGGTCTTCAAATTCGTCAACAACGCAATGGCATATTCATATCTCAGGAGAAATACCTCAAGGATGTACTGAGGAAATTCGGCATGCAAGATTGCAAAGGCGTCAAAATTCCTATGCCCACAAATGGCCATCTGTGCACTGATGAAAATGGTATTGACTTTGATCATAAGGTATACCGCTCCATGATTGGTTCTTTATTGTACTTATGTGCATCTAGGCCAGATATAATGCTTAGTGTTTGCATGTGTGCCCGATTTCAAGCTACACCGAAGGAATCACACCATAAGGCTGTGAAGCATATTCTTCGATATCTAGCTCACACACCAACACTTGGATTATGGTACCCCAAGGGCTCGGCTTTTGATCTCATTGGATATTCTGACTCTGACTATGCTGGTGATCGTGTGGACCGCAAGTCAACATCTAGTACATGTCATTTCCTCGGACGATCCTTGGTCTGTTGGTCCTCGAAGAAACAGAACTGCGTATCACTATCTACTGCTGAAGCTGAGTATATTGCCGCTGGTTCTTGTTGTGCTCAATTGCTATGGATGAAGCAAACTCTCAAGGACTATGACGTCAACATGAAGAATGTGCCTCTCTACTGTGACAATGAGAGTGCCATCAAGATTGCTCACAACCCAGTTCAGCACTCGAAGACAAAGCACATTCAGATTCGTCATCATTTTCTTCGTGATCATGTGTTGAAGGGCGACATTTCTATTGAGCATGTGAAGACTGAAGAACAGCTAGCCGATATCTTCACAAAGCCCTTGGATGAGAAGAGATTTAGCAAGTTGCGGTGTGAGCTAAATATCCTAGAATCTTTGAATGTTCTTTGAAAAGGACACTCATCCTAACACTTATGCAAAATTGATGACTTAGATGTGCAACACATGAAGAAACGTTTTTCTTCAATCAATGAAGAATAACACTCTTAGTGTGAAGAAATTAACGAAGAATTTGATTCTCAGAACCCTATGATAATTGTACACGGTGTCTGAAATCATCATTCTTATACGATGGGTCACGCCACCACCAAAAGTTGAAATTCCTCAATTGTTCATATTCTTCAACTTTGCATTGTCTTCACCGCTTCCATCGTTTTTCTTCATTGGCTATATATATATATATATATGAGTTTATGTCATCTACAACATTCACTTATTGTTAATTCTTCAAGTTGGTTTTTTCTGCTAAGTGAATGTGATCGGACACTTCCCCTCTATGCTATACTCAACCCAATCTGTTCACAAATTCTTCATATGCATTCTATTTGAAACTCGTTCAAAATCTTCACTGTGTCCTTGTGAGCTGAAGAAATTGCGAACGAAACTTTAAAACCTATCTTATCTAAATTTTTGGCTTTGCCGCTCAAACCGTTCCGCATCCCACGATATACTTATGCACTCACCCACGATCTAACACGATCTCCACTTCTCACTACGTGGGTGACACATGTCATGCGAACAAGAAGGGTCAAGGGCACGTTCGTCCAATTTCTTCGGGAGAGTAGTTTTCACCATGGCTATAAATACCCCTTGTTCCCTTCCTCACTTCTTTTACTCTGCTCGACCTCTCTCTCCAGCTCGAGCTTCTCAAACCCTAGCGTCACCGCTACTTCATCATCGCCGGTGAGGAAGAGCTTCACTGCCTCAACCTCGTCGCCGACGTACTCGCGCCGACCATGGAAATCTTCACTCCACCGCCGCCATAGCCGTCTTCCTCCGCCGAGTTAGGGCGTGGAAGATCTACACAGACGAACTTCACCTCTCCACTTCACCATTCATCGTGTTCTTCATCCAGGGTAATTAAAAGTTACTTTTACTGCCCTCATTGATTCGAATGATTATCTACAAAATATTCAAAGGTGTTTTTCTTCATATCTTCACATACTAAACACCTCACAAGTCATCTGTTCTTGATTCATTTCTCTAAGCATTATTTTTCTTCAAGATTCCTCAATTGTGTGGATCTTCGATCTATACAACTCTGGAACCTAAGAAAAAGAACGCTCAGTGAAATTCTTCAAGACTCATCCGGTCAAATACCTCAAACTTGTTCTTTTTGAAAAACCTTCTGAGAACGCATATGACCTCTCCAAATTCCTCGCAACTATATTGTATTCACAGGTACTCATGTCAGCTGCTGAATCACTAGGTTCTCATCAACTTAACTCATTTGCAGCGTTCCTCGAAGAAAAGTTGCATACTTCTTCAGAGAATTCAATTGTCCAAATTCCCGAGCTAAAGAAAATGGCTGACGGTAAGAAGCCACAGAAGGTTGGAAAGAGGCCTGAGGTCAATACAACATTTGAGATCCCCGATGAAATATATGCTGGGTACTGCACACCTACTGAGGAGACCAAGAATGAGCGCAAGGTGCGCATTGAGAAGATAGAGAGGAGATGGGCTAGAGAATGGAGGGAGTACAGATATGTCACTCCTAAGTATATGATGAAATTCGCACTCAATCCTCCATGCCCAAGACCTCCATTGGCACCTGGCCAAATTGCTGATCCCACCAGCCTCAAGCGTGGTGAGGACTATCCTGATGAATGGGCCAAGCGCCAAGCCAAGTTGGCTAAGCAAGCCAAAGAAGCAGTGAGGAAATTCAATGAAGACTCTGCTGCTGCTGCTGCTGCCTGTGCTGAGGCCTTTGCGGTCAAGCCAAAGAAGGCTATGTCAAAGAAGCCTGCGGGCAAGCCAAGTGCTTCACCAACAATGCCCTCAAGGCCAAGTTCCTCAGCAATGCCCTCATGGCCAGAATCCTCAAAGCCCTCACGGCCAATTCCTCATGCTGCTCCTGTCCCTCAAAAGTCCTCAGCTCCTCTGCCAAAGTCTTCGGTAGCTCCGACTAAATCCTCAGCACCTGTGCATCTTGCCTTGTGCCAAAGGACTGCAGGCATGTCCATTGCCTCGGGTGTCTCAGCAAGTTCCTCAGCTGCACCAAGTTCCTCAGCTGGCCCCTCACTGCTGAAGACAAAGTCAACTGCTGGACGTGGTCCTCGACCAAGTCCTCAAAAGAAGCAAGTCGCTTTCCAAGTGCCGTCTGATGAAGACGAAGCTGATGATGATGAACTTGCAGAAATAATCAGAGATAGGCAAGTCAGGGCCGCTAGAGCCAAGGGAACAAATGTGCCACTGCTTTTGGATTCCAAGTTGATCATTGAATACATTGATGTTTGGCACAAGGACCCCAACACTCCCATGCCTGATTTCAAGCTGACTACTAGTCAAAGTCACATGCTGACTCACTTCATACAAGAAGAGAAATGGAAATTTGAACAGGGGAGGAGAGTGAAGAAAGCGCAGTACAAGAAAGAACGCTTTTTGAAGCAAAACGTTATGAAGCTTTCACCTGAAGAATTTGTTGCTCTCCAATCAGAAATTAAGAAACCGCGTGATGAATTTGATCGCTATTATGCTGACTGGCGGGGAGCCAAAGTCAGATTTGTAAAGATAACAGAAAAGTTTACCTCCAATGTTGCAACCCCAACGCAACAGGCAATTCCTCAGGCTGAAGCATCTGCTCAGCCTATGAAGAAAATGCCAGCACCGCTGATGACAATCAGGCTGCTGAAGAAAATGTGAGTTCCAGGGCTGATGACTGCATTCCAGCCGCTGAAGAAATTGCCAGGGCACCCACTAGTGGTGCGCCTGAAGAAAATGAAGAAAATCAACCAGATTCCTCAGCTGCTCCTGCGCCAACTTCAACTCCAATCCTTCCATCTGCATCAAATGTGAAGAAGACCAAGGCTGCAGAGCGTGCTGCGGTGAAGAAAAGGAAAGAATTAGCCAATTCAGATTCTTCAGCTCCGAAGAAGATGAAGCCTATGATAAGTTCATTTGCATATTCCATTGATGTTGTTCCCATCTCAACCAGGCCATCAAAGGACCTTGTTCCTTTTGATGAAGAATATGTGATCCCCAGCGGATCTGATTAAGAAACTCCTTCTGCTGCTTTGTCAGAGCAGATAGATGAAGAAATTGAAGTGGATGTGATCCCTTCAACACCTGTCATCTCCTCCCCCATGCCTCAGTTCGCAGCTGAAGAGGCTGGCGTTGAAGAAATGGAAGATGAAGATGTGGACGTTGGCTGCTCCACACCCGTAATCAGTGATGAATTCTGGGAAAGTCAGCATCCAAACTCTCCAATGTTCACACCGCTGCAGCAAACACCTCAGTCGCCTGCACCAACTGTTCAAATGGGCTCTGAAGAAACTCACCCCACTTCATCTGTGCATGAGGAAATTCCAGCCACTAGTGCTGAAGAAAATGCTGCTGCTGAACAACTGAAGACGCAGACTGCCACTGAAGAGGAACCAGAAATTCCTCAGCCTGAAGAACCTGCGATTGAGATTCCTGAGGTCGTGATGCAACTCACTAACACTCCTCTGCCGAAGCCAAAGGATCCATTCTCACGCAAGCAAAAGTTCAAGGCTGATGATTTCTTCGGCGAGCACGTATTCTTCGAAGATTACAACCCATATAACTCTGCTCGCATTAGGAAGAGGCATTTCTGGACTGCTAGTCAAGCCAATTTCTATTCCTCAGTGTTGTTCAACAAGGAGAAAATCTTCTACCATGAGCATATTCCTCACGTGGATATGGAATCTCTGTCGTGCTTTGCACCAGTCCTCAGTGTTCTTCACGATGCTGGACTGTTAAACTTTTGTTTTGACATCTGTGATTGGAATGAAGAACTGATTCTTCAATTCTATGCAACGCTGCACATCACAGGAGATGCTGAAGATGTGAATTCATGGGTGTTGGACTGGATGTCTGAAAACACTCACTACACTGCACCAGCCTCTGAATTGCTTCATGCTCTACCACTCAGTCCTCCCCTTGAAGAAGCTAGCTGCATCTAAAGTGAACCTGAGCTCACAAATCATTACATGCATGTGCTGATGAAACCTTTGAATCCAGGTCAAGCACTAAGAACCAAATTCCTCGTGAAGGAATTGCTTTACATGCTCAGAACTGTCTATCGTATTCTTACAAGGGCAATCAGTCCTATCAAAGGCCAAGACTCATCTGATGAGGAAATTGTTGGCATCATGAAGAATCTGGTATTCAACATCGTTCATGGCATTCCTGTCAATTATCACGATTTCTTCATGAGGACTATGGCAATTGTTGCACTGTCTCCATTTGAGCTGAAGCCTTATGCACCTTGGATTATGAGATTCCTCAGGACAAGGTCTTCACTCAACTACAAAGCTGATTTTCAGAATCACCTCAGCTACTTGCCCCCAATTGAAGTCCTCAAGCAGACATATTCCTCAGTTGATGGAAAGGGCAAGGCACCAGCCGTAATAGATGAAGGCATTCGTCCATTGGATGGTCAGTTTCGCAAGGCTGCCTCTTATTCCACCAATGATGACTCTGCCACACATGACTCTGCCAATGCACCCAAGTCCACTCCTCAAGCCACTGCTCCATGTGTGATGACTGACTGTGAACTTCTGCTTAGTCTTCACCGGAAGGTGGATCGAAATCACAAATGGGTTAAGCGTCAGTTTGGTTCATTTCTTCACAACATGACTACCACACACAATGCAGTGAAGAAAAACCATTACTACCTCCATCAAGTCTTCGGTCGCACCTGGGCAATCCTGTCACATCTGTATGGTGAAGATGATCTGAAGAAAATGGGTCTCAAAGAAGATTTTGACTGGTCTGCACCTCCTCCGAAGAAATTCAAGAAGGTCAAGGTTCCTTATCTGGTGACCAGCTCATATTATTCATCGCGCGACACTGATGAAAATGAAGACTTGGACGACACTGCGACAGGCCCTACTACAACAAACGACCCAAACAACGCTGGCGCTCCTTCGTCAACTTGATATTCTTCAGGGGCGTTAGTCCTCATATTCGATCCTTTTGGTCATTTGATGACAAAGGGTGAGAATTTTGAGTTAGTCTTCAAGCGGGTCTTTCTATATGGTGCTCTGATACTTTTGTTCTTCTGAAACTTTATTGCATCGAGTTGTAAACTTAAACCCAATGGTGCTCTGATACTTTTGAGACATTTTTCTGCATGCTTATTCCTCGTTAAATATTATTGCACGCATGTTGAATTACATCAGTCACCATATTTGATCATGCATTTCAAATTCTTCACTGTTATATGTCAAATGCATGTATGAATTACAAGATATAGGGGGAGGTCTCCATGATTCAATTCTTCAAGTGTGCATGCTTCAAAAGCAAATTCCTTACTATGCACATCTTTAGGGGGAGTTCTTCTATATCTTGCAATCAAATTCCTCAATATTAGTACTTACACTTCATATGTTTATCCCCGTTGAAAACTTAACCTACATTGTCATCAATCACCAAAAAGGGGGAGATTGTAAGTGCATCTAGTGACCCTTAGTGATTTTGGTGTATTGAAGACTTATAGGTTAAGGGACTAATGCGTTTGTGAGTGTACACAGGTCTATAAGTCTATAAGGAGTTTGATATTTACAGAGAAAGTCGACCCCTAAAAATGAAGTTCTTCGACTGAAGACTTTCTGAAGACTTTGAAAGTGAAGAAATTAGTGTGACCTTGAAGACTTGGTATTCGTTCGAGGAACATGAAGCATGAAGACTTTTGTTTTCGTAGTTTCATTTTCTCTTTCTTGAGTCATAGGAAACACCGTATTGTTAAAGGGGGTCGAGGAAATACCAAGGAAAAATTTCCATGTGATGCTCAACTCAAAATCCTACACCTACCAATCCCTTCGAGTGAAGCCATTGGAAATCTCATACAGTTCAGTCAATTTCTTCAGTGATAGAGATGAAGTTCATCTGGTCTCTGAGGAATTTGTTCTGACTGAGGAGTTAGGAATTCGCCAGTGTGGATTGCCTACACAGTGAGGAACATGATAGCCCTGAGGATTTTGCTACTCAAACTTCCGACCGTTGCTGTGCTATGCGCCAGCTGTCCCAAGTTATCTATCCACCTAACGGTCATATCATTGAAGGGCATTTATGTCTTATCATGTCGGGCTGCTCCCTAGGCTAGAAATAGCCGCCCCCTACAACCAGTAGCTGTTTGGCTGCTCCGAGAGAAACTGACACTTGTCATTTGAGAGCAACCCATCCTCCGAGGACTTTGAACGAAAATCATCAAGTGAGGAAAAACGAAAAATCCAAAACCCAAACACCTACAAACCCCAAGTGATTGAGCATCACTAAAGAGATTGATCCTACGTGGATCCGAAGCTTGTTACCTTTGAAGACTGTGCTTCTTCCAGACGGTTAGGCGTCATGGTCTAGAGCATCCAAGAGGAATTGTGGATCGCTGAGTGACCAAGTTTGTGAATGTTTGGAAGTCGCCTGAAGACTTACCACGAGTGATTGGGCGAGGTCTGTGTGACCTTAGCTCAAGGAGAATATGGTGAGGACTAGGTGTCCTGAGCTGCGTGTTTAGGACTGGGTGTCCCGTGGCTTGATGCAGAGGAACTCCTCTTCTTCCCCCTTATACAGATCAGATAGAATTTTTGCTAGAGCGGCAACTGAGTCCGATCCCTTGCGCCCGCAACGAGTGGCATCATCTTCCCTGTTGAAATGCCACATGGGGTGGCATCGATATTGAAGTGGCTGCACCCCCCGCATAATGCATATTGCCATAACCTCGGTTATGGTCAGTCCTGATTTGCCCAGCAACTTTATCCGACCCATCAGATAAAATACATCTCTATCATCTTTCTCCTGTGGGCTCCGTGGGCGCCAGCTTAGGCATTTCTTCAAAGGGGCGTTGTGGAACTCAGGAAGACCAATCCGGATAGGATCCAGGAGAGGAACATCCTCCATATAAAACCACTCCGAAGGCCAGTCCTAGGACGTCTTCTTCGGGGTACCAGATAGGTATCCGGTCCCAGCGTGCGCCATACTTCGGCTCCGCCCACTTGATATATTGATGCCCTCTGTGTACGAGGCACAAGGCAGAACAACTTCTTCCACAACGCGAAATGAGCTTCGCAACCCAGGAACAGCTCGCAAATGGCTACTTAACCAGCGATGTGCAGTAGGAGGCAGTGGTGAGGTCGTGCAACTGGAGGTCGTAGAAATCTAGGGGCCCTCAGAGAAATGGATGGATTGGAAATCCGAGTCCCCTTAACAAATAAGGGACAAGGCATACCCGCTCTCCCTTAGAGGGGTTGGGAAAGCTCTCCGCTTGCTCCCCGCCATTATAGGTGGCGAGCCCGGCTCGAATCGGGACTATATACGCTGGAGGGAGGAATCCCTGGGTCTATAGCTTCACTAATTGGCTATGCGGGACGGAACACTTCTCCCAGTCTCGAGGCTTGGGGCTGCGGGAGCGAGAGGAGGAGCCGCGCTGGCCGGCCATGTTGGGATGGATTTTTTTTCGGGCGTGCTCTGATGAATGCTCGCTGAGGGAGGATGGTGTGGTTTGGATCTGAGGATCCTTGTCTCTTTAATAGACAGTTCATTCACATAGATGGGGTGGTAAATGTAAAAGCACCATGGCTCCTCACATTCGCTTGACATGTGGAAGATGGCCATTATTGGACGCAGAAGCCAAGAAGCGCAACATTTATGAGAAGCCGGACACTATTTAACAGGTACTCAGAGTTTGAAGAAGAACCCGCCTTGCAATGCCGGAGACAATCTGCGCGCCGGACTCATCATCATTGAAGCCTCGTTCGGGGGCTACTGAGGGAGTCCCGGATTAGGGGGTATCCGGACAGCCAGATTATATCCTTTGGCCGGACTGTTGGACTATGAAGATACAAGATTGAAGACTTCGTCCCGTGTCCGGATGGGACTCTCCTTGGCGTGGAAGGCAAGCTTGGTAGTACGGATATGTAGATCTCCTTCCTTGTAACCGACTCTGTGTAACCCTAGCCCCCTCCGGTGTCTATATAAACCGGAGGGTTTAGTCCGTAGGACCGACAACAATCATACCATAGGATAGCTTCTAGGGTTTAGCCTCTCTAATCTCGTGGTAGATCAACTCTTGTACTACTCATATTATCAAGAACAATCAAGCAGGACGTAGGGTATTACCTCCAGCAAGAGGGCCAGAACCTGGGTAAACATCGTGTCCCCTGCCTCCTATTACCATCCGCCTAGATGCACAGTTCGGGACCCCCTACCCGAGATCCGCCGATTTTGACACCGACAACGATGGATTTGTGTTTCGTTCTAACAAGCTATGCATTCCAGCTAGCTCCGTTCGTCTTTTGTTATTGGAGGAGGCGCATGGAGGAGGATTAATGGGGCACTTTGGCGTCAAGAAGACGGAGGATATAATTGCTACACATTACTTTTGGCCAAAGATGAGACGGGATGTTGAGTGTTTTGTTGCTCGCTGCACTACATGTCAAAAAGCTAAGTCACGACTCAATCCTCATGGTTTATATATGCCTTTGCCTGTACCTAGTGTTCCTTGGGAGGATATATCTATGGACTTTGTTTTAGGTTTACCTCGAACAAAGAAGGGGAGGGATAGCATATTTTTTGTCATGGATAGGTTCTTGAAAATGGCACACATTATACCATGTCATAAAAGCGATGATGATGTTAATGTTGGTGATTTTTTCTTTTGTGAAATTATTCGCTTGCATGGTGTGCCATATACTATTATTTCAGATCGTGATACTAAATTTCTTAGCCACTTTTGGAGATGTTTATGGGCTAAGTTGGGGACTAAACTGCTTTTTAGTACTACTTGTCACCCCCAAACTGATGGACAAACTGAAGTAGTGAATAGAACATTGTCTACTATGCTTAGGGCTGTTTTGAAGAATAACAAGAAAATGTGGGAACAATGCTTGCCTCATATTGAATTTGCTAATAATCGTTCATTGCATTCTACTACTAAGATGTGCCCTTTTGAAATTGTGTACGGTTTCCTACCTCGTGCACCTATTGATTTGTTGCCTCTTCCATCTTCGGATAAGGTTAACTTTGATGCTAAAGAATGTGCTGAATTGATTTTGAAAATGCATGATTTCACTAAGGAAAACATTGAGCGTATGAATGCTAAATATAAACTTGCTAGAGATAAGGGTAGAAAACATGTTGTGTTTGCACCTGGAGATCTTGTTTGGTTACATTTGCGTAAGGATAGATTTCCTAATTTGCGCAAATCAAAGCTAATGCCACGTGTTGATGGTCCTTTTAAGGTGTTTGAGAAAATAAATGATAATGCATATAAACTTGAGCTGCCTGCAGATTTTGGGGTTAGTCCCACTTTTAACATTGCAGATTTGAAGCCTTATTTGGATGAGGACAATGAACTTCCGTCGAGGACGACTTCATTTCAAGAAGGGGAGGATGATGAGGACATCAATACCATTGTTACACCCACAACCCCTACTGCTAAACATACTGGACCAATTACTACAGCTCGCGAACGCCAATTGAATTATCAGGTACTTTTGTTTCTTGGTAACGATTCTAATGTTCATGAGAATATGATGCTGCCTAAATTGGATACATTTGTTTTGCTTACAAATGAAGGGCCTAGCTTGGACAAGAAAGATGAACCTTGGAGCAAGTTCAAGCATGGAGATGATGGCATGCGCAAGGGGATCAAGAACGGAGTTACATGTGATGATTTCAGGACTTTGAAGCCACCATAAGGAGTGCATGAAGCCTTGGATGAAATATACAAGATGCCACTTCAGAAATTTCGTCCAGAGGCTATTTTAGGTGATGCGTCACCTTAGTATTGGGCCAGGCCCATGTATTTTCGAAATACTTAAGTATAGGTTGTTTTTAGAGTCCGTATGTGTGGGGAAACAAGAGTTAGGGTTGGTCTCAGACCCCTCCTCCAAGGGCCACGAAATCCCCACCTCTTCCTCCATATATACAGCCCTTAAGGCGTCGTTTAGACTATGGGTTTTGTTTAGATTAAGGTTCGCCATAGCTGCAACTTCGCGTACTTCGTTTGAGTTCAACGACCAGACAAAGGCGTCACAGAACCCCACCTTGATCAATAAATCTTTCCTCTTTTATTCTCAATATCCAGATTGCAATCTCAATTTATTGCTTGTTCTTTGTTTGCTCGCAGGAAATAGACCCTCGTGGTCAGGTTGATCATGCTCCGGCATGGTCAATAACCCTCGGAAGTTGGTTTAGTGATTGCTAAGGCGCGACGTCTTCGCACGTTCATAGTCGGATCGTCAAAGTCGACTCCCAGAGAAAACAATATCTATCTCAGTGAAACATCGGGATACCTTCGCCCCTATCAAGACATCACCGTCCGGTATGGTGTGCCGCACAGCATCATCACCGACAATGGCACAAACTTTGCCAAAGGCGCCTTGGCCCGTTTCTGCGCGACGCAGGGCATCCGACTGGACTTAGCATCCATTGACCATCCGCAGTCAAACGGCCAAGTCGAGCGAGCAAACAGCCTCATCTTGTCCGGCATCAAGCCCCGATTGGTCGAGCCACTGGAGCGCTCGGCTGGTTGCTTGATCGATGAGCTGCCGACCACCCTCTGGAGTCTCTGGACCACGCAAAACAATTCAACCGGCTTCACTCCTTTCTTCCTTCTGTACGAGGCCAAGGACGTCATCTCAACTACATCGAGTTTGATTCACCTTGCGTCACCATGTACATGGAGGCGGAGGCAAAGGAAGCACGAGAAGACGGTGTCGACCGGCTGGAAGAGGGCCGGCTGCTAGCACTTAGCCAGTCCGCCATCTACCAGCCGGGCCTATGCCATTACCACAGCCGGAAGGTTAGGCCTCGATCTTCCCGAGAGGGAGACCTTGTGCTCCGATGGATCCAACGAACAGCCAGCCAGCACAAGGTCTCGGCCCCGTGGGAGGGCCCTTTTGTCATCAGCAAAGCTATGGGAAATGACTCCTACTACCTTATCGACGTGCAGAAGCCTAGGGCGTGCAAGAGGGACGATTCTAGTAAGGAGACGGAGCACCCATGTAACGCAATCTATATGATAAGATTATTCCTATGAATGTGTTGTTCTTTTCTTCCTTCCGCTGGCACCGGGTCCTACCAGTCGGCCCGGGGCTCGCCGCCTTGTCCCATGCTGATAATACTTGTTGTTGGACAAGTACTGTGCCGACATCTAAGCCCTCCCTTGCCATAAGCCGCAACTCGCAGAGTGACTATCCGGCTGGCAAGAGCTAAAGGTGGGAAAAGGTGTCCACACAAGAAATGACTAAGGAAAAAATCGACATAGGCCAAGCCGGCTCACTACCTCACCGTCTGGCTACTGAGCAGCCGTCCGGACGGCTTCTCACTTGAATTGCTACGTTCTAGGCAGCCAAAGTACTTGTCTATCCTAAAAAACTACCAAGTCCCTGACCCAGCCACAGACTGCAGAGCGGCTGTCCAGCTGGTAGGGTGGCAACCAACGGGAAGACGACAAAGGAAAAAGCCAAAATAGAACAAAGATGCAAGGCAAAGTAGAACCTGGCTTAGCACATGCTTGTGCGAGAATTAATTTACATAGGCTCACAGCCAGAATTCAACAAAGTTTGAATACACCCCAAGTGGGTGGAACTACGCAAATTTAACAAGCTTGTTTGAAAGTTTACAAAAGCAGGGAAAGATAAGATAAAACTGGCCGCCTAGGCTAGAGGACCAGCTAGCGGGTCTGGCAGGTTGGTGGAGGCAGCAGCGCCGACTGGTGGAGCGGCTGACTGGTGAGTCTCAGCCTAGTCAGCATGAGCAGCAGTCACACGCGGCCCGTTGCTTGAGGCTCGATTGGGCTGAGGCTGGCCGTCTGTTCCGTCTTCTGGTATGTCATCTTCTCCATCCTCACCCTCCTCATCCTCATCCTCATCGCTGGAGGCGATCTCCTCCATCGAGTCATCCTCGTCGTCCGGGTTCAGCCCGAACCAGTTGGGCGGCACCACGGCGCCCCACTCATCCAGCTCGGGGACAAAGACATTGGTGTCGGCGTACTCGGCAAGAGACGCCGCACGTTGAGAAAGTGCGCGGTCCACCACTGCCAGCTCTGGCCTGGCTTCAGCCCGAAAAGTGGAAAGCTGGTCCAGGTTCAGCTCGGGGTACCATGCCTTGACGAACTCCAAGGCCGTCCGCGCACACGCCCGAGCTGCAGCGCCCTTCCAAGCCTCGAAGCAGCCTTCTCCTACCTCCAGCCAGTCGGCAGTCCGACTGGGGGTGGGCGGCACTTGGGCGTTCGGCCAGAGGGCGGACAACACCTGAGACCTGGCGCGTTGAAGGCGACGGAGCATGTGGTGGGCCGGCTGGAGACGCGTCCTGACAGTGATAAGCTGCTCGTTGAGATTCCGACGCGCGTTGGGAGGAATCTCAACTCCAACCCTCCCGCGCCGCTCACGCCACACCTTGATGGTCAAGCCCACGGTAACGGCGTAACGGGGGAAGAATTTGGCGCAAGAAAAAGATCAAAAATTAGAAGTCGGAAGCCGACTCCTGCTATAGTTGGTGGCTCTTCAAAGGGAAAAAGGGACTTACCGTCGATCATGTCCTTGATCTCGCCGAGCTGTCAGCAAGGATTTTCTTCTTCTCTGCCTAGTTCGAGTGTTGAGTCTCGAACTTGGACATGAGGGATTCTTCCTCCTCCTTCAGCTTTCGGAGCTCCGCCTCCTTCAGCTTCTGACTCATTGCTAAGGGGGTCGCACTCCTGGGCCGCCTTGCTGCGCTCCACCTTGGTGCACAGCTCGGTCTGGGCCTCACCCAGGCGCTGCTACAGTTTGGCGGGTCCCTCTGCAAAGATAAGAAATGATATACATCAACAATTAACAAAGAAGACAAGTAGTTGCTGGGAGATCCGGCCCGACTGCTCAGCAGTCGGCTCGAATCTCGGGGGCTACACCCCGCGGGTGGCTGACGTGCCCCCGCGAAAGAGAAGACGGAGTGCTTACTCCAGCTCTCTGCCAAGTCAGTAGTCCGCTTGGCCAGCTCCTCGACATGGGAGTTTAAGGTTGTTGCGCAGATGTTGTGGTAATCCTGCAACAAATACAACAGAAGAGAAACCAAGTCAGCACTCGGAACTTACCTTGAAGTTTTGAGCCACCTGCTTAGCAGCTGGCCTGGAACTCGGGGTGCCACACCCAGTGGGTGCGCTGGTGCGCCCCCACAGAAGATTACATGAATAAAAAACAAGAAGCAAGAAACATACCCGGATAGCCATTCGAGTCGCCAAGAACGCATGCTTGTACTGTTGGAGAGCGGCGCCTTGGGCCTGGAACCGGGCTTGGATGTCCTGCGCGACCATATTCAGGATACCCGTCCCGCCCTCACGCTTCCACTCCGGTGGGCGGCGCTAGTAGCCTCGACATAAGGGGTCGATGAGCTAGCAGCCCTGATCTCCAGCGGCCGTGGCGCTGAGGCCACCTTCTCCGCCTGACGGTGCACCAAAGTCCGGACCGCGGGGTCAGACCCACCACCAACTCGCCACCGGCTGGCGGCACCAGCGGCGAGTCAGGCCGACTGCCCGGGGCATCGCCAGTCGGTGTATGCGGGGGGCACCTCTGCCCACAAGACAACGAGGCCTCCGCTCTCCCTCTCCATGGTTGGCTGGTCCAATGGCTAAGCGCCTCTAGCACCATTCAAGTGGAGCACACCGTTCAAGTTTCCTTCAAGATTGGAGCATATGAAGACACTTTAGAGTGTGATGTGGTTCCCATGTCCGTGTGCCATCTCCTCTTAGGAAGACCTTGACAATTCGACCGCGGCATCATCCACTATGGATGAACCAGTCACTATAGCTTCAAGATGAAGGGCAAGGAGTACGTGCTACGACCATTGTCACCAAGTCAAGTGATCGCTGATAATAAAGCCCCCAAACGTCATGGAGAGACTAGCGAGAGAGTGTACCACCACAAATAGAGTGAGCACCACAAGCCAAAATTGATTGAATACATTATGAGCGACAAGAACATAGTTCTCCTAGCGACAAAAATAGATTTGAGGGATGTGAGTGAGAACCCATCCAGTGTTCTTCATTCTGTACTTCTAGAAAAAGATGAAGTGGTGCAGACTAATACTTCACAACATCTTCCTTTTGTTTTGCCTCATGTCTTAAAGGAATTCCAGGACGTCTTCCCCGATGAGCTCCCACCCGGACTACCTCCTTTGCACGGAATCGAGCACCGCATTGACCTCATCCCCGGTGCACCTCTACCGAGCAAAGCACCGTACCATGTCAATACCGATGAAACAAAAGAGATCCAAAGGAAAGTCCAACATCTCATGGAAAATGGGAATATAAGCGAAAGCTTAACTCCTGGTGCCGTTCCGGTCTTACTTGTTCTTAAGAAAGACGGTAGTTTCCCCATGTGTTCCTATTGTAATCCCATCAATGCCACCACCGTTAGATAATGTCACCCCATTCCATGCCTGTATGACATGCTAGATGAAATTAGTGGTGCCACAATTTTCTCAAAAATTGATCTTAAAAGTGGTTATTTTCAATTTCGCATTCAAGAAGGCGATGAATGGAAAATGGCTTTCAAAACAAAATTTGGCTTATATGAATGGTTAGTCATGCCTATGGGTTTATCTGAAGTGCCGAGAAATTTCATGTGAGTCATGCATTATGTCCTTCGAAAATATATTGGAATTTGTGTTGTCATCTATTTTGATGATATTCTTGTGTTCAGTCAATCTCTTGAAGATCATGTCTAGAGACATCTTGTGAGTTGAAATAAGTGCCTTTATGCAAACATGAAAAAAATGCACTTTTGGTGTTGATAAACTTGGTTTCTTGAGTTTTGTCATCTCTTCTATGGGTGTTGACGTTGATGAGGCAAAAATTGACTCTATTAAAAGTTGGCCTCGACCAACAAATCTTGCTCAAGTGCGTAGTTTCCTTGGCCTACCCGGATTTTGTTGCTGCTTTGTTATGGATTTTAGCACTATTGCCTCACCCTTACATGCCACGAGCAAGAACAATGTGCCTTTTGTTTGGGGACCCTCTCAAGCTACCGCATTTGACGAGCTTAAATCTTTGCGTACACATGCTCCAATACTTGCATTGCCTAATTTTAACAAAACTTTTGAAGTGCATTGTGACGCTAATTGCAATGGTATAGGTGGAGTTTTAATGCAAGAAAAGTGGCCCATTGCATATTTTAGCGAAAAACTATCTGGCGCCCAACTTAACTATCCCATATACGACAAGGAATTATATGCTTTAGTGCAAGTATTGCATGTTTGGGAGCATTATCTTCGCCCACACGAGTTTGTCATCCATACCGATCACGAGACGCTTAAATACCTTGAAGGTTAAACCAAGTTGAATAAATGACATGCCAAATGGAGTGATTTGATTGGATATTTTCCTTATGTCATCAAGTACATTAAGGGTAAATAAAATGTTATGGTTGATGCACTTCCCCGCAAGTGCATGTTAGTTACTCAACTTGAATTGAATGTTGTTGGCTTTGAGCACATTAAAGACTTGTATGTGCATGATCCATCGTTTGCAATTGCTTCTGCCAAATGTCAGTCTCACACTTATTGGGAGTGATATTATCTCAAAGGTGGATATCTTATGTGCACGAACAAACTTTGTGTACCCGAGTCTTCTCTTCGTTTGTTGCTTTTAGAAGGGGCTCATGGTGGACGACTTATGGGACATTTAGGTCGCAACAAGACATTTGCCATGCTCTCGACCAAGTATTTATTGGCCAAAGATGTTTCGCGACGTGGCACGCTACACAAACTGGAACTCTACATGCCTGAAAGGTAATTAAGTCTCAAGCTCAATCTCATGGTTTAATATGCCACTTCCTATTCCATATCAACCATGGGAAGATATTAGTATTGATTTTGTGCTTGGATTACCTAGGAATCAAAATGGAAAGGACTCGACATTTGTTGTTGTGGACCGATTTTCTGAAATGGCACATTTCATCCCATGCAATAAGATAGACAATGATTCACATCTTGCAAATCTCTTTTCTAGGGACATCTTAAGGTTGCATGGAGTGCCCAAGACAATTGCATCGGACCACGACGTCAAGTTCCTAAACTACTTTTGGAAGACACATTGAGCCAAGCTTTAAATCAAGCTACTCTTCTTGTCGTCCTATCATCCCCAAACCTATGGCCAAACGAAAGTCACCAACTGGAAGATCTTTTCAGCGCATAAAACATGGGCGCTTTACACCATGACTTGTGCATAGACAAGTAGTAGTTCCCTTGCCGGCCAAAGGGCATACCAAAGGTTGACAAGACCAAGGTTGGTAAGCTAGAAGTAGACTTTCGCGCCAAGGGAAGATGCTCTTGAGAGATCAAGGAGCGCATCAAGAAGACCAAGACTCGAGACTAAGATGACCTACTTAGCTGAGGAGAAGAACAAGACAAGATAGTAGAAGCAGCCCTTGCTGGCAAGGCTGAGCCGGTGAGGCGAAGGCCTGTCAAGCTCTAGCCAGCCACCAACGCTCCACCCATTGATTCTCTAGTCACTAATCAGTGAGGTGTCGAGCCCGCAGGTGGTTTGGTGGGATCTGTCGGGCACATGGCAGCTAGCTAGAAGGGAAATTACCTTTAATGAGACTCATCCCATAGGCGTGTCAAGATAATAGGAGGAGGCTAGGTAAGTGGTACAACAACCTTGTCGGGGCTCCTCCTCCTCATGACACCTAACAGAGCATTTATTGCTTTTGTCCTAGTCAGGAAGAGTTAGGTATGATAGGACTGGTGCAGTCTAATCATCATGCCATTACTTTTTTGCCATTGTTGTAACCCTTTGACCTATAAAAGGAGGGCCAAAAGGCAACCTGTACACAGGGTCGAACCTAGCCAAACTCCACGCACACTTGCACACGTAGCTGCCTTCTCCTTGCACCTTGCCAGGGGAGAGCGATGGTTGTACTCATGCACCCACACATCCAATACACAAAAGCAGGAGTAGGGTATTACACCTCAATGGTGGCCAGAACGTGGGTAAATATCCACACGCCCTATGTTGGTCCTGATCTTTGTGTTCTATGCATTCCCCCATCCGGACCACAACGCGGCAAGATTGCCCCATAGATGGTCATTCCACACCGATATCTTTGGCGTGCCAGGTAGGGGGATTCATCTCTTGTATCCAATTTTTGTCTCGAAGTCCGGGATTGGTGCTAGTAGGTTGCTACTATTGTTAGTTACTCCTTGTAGTTGATGCTAGTTGGTTTAATTGGTGAAAGATCATAAGTTCAGATCCTTTATGCATATTATTGCCCCTTTGATTATGAACACGAATATGTTTTGTGAGAGTTACATTTGTTCTTGAGGACAAGGGAGAAGTCTTGCTATTAGTAGTCATGTGAATTTGGTATTCGTTCAATATTTTGATGAGATGTATGTTGTCTAGCCTCTAGTGGTGTTATGTGAACGTCGACTACATAACACTTCACCATTATTTGGGCCTAGAGGAAGGCATTGGGAAGTAATAAGTAGATGATGGGTTACTAGAGTGACAGAAGCTTAAACCCTAGTTTATGCGTTGCTTCGTAAGGGGCTGATTTGGATCCATTTGTTTCATGCTATGGTTAGGTTTACCTTAATACTTTTGTTGTAGTTGCGGATGCTTGTAATGGAGGTTAATCATAAGTGGGATTCTTGTTCAAGTAAGAACAGCACCCAAGCACCGATCCACTCACATGTCAAATTATCAAAGTACCGAACGCGAATCATATGAATATGATGAAAACTAGCTTGACGATATTCCCATGTGTCCTCGGGAGTGCTTTTCCTTATTTAAGAGTTTGTCCAGGCTTGTCCTTTTCTACAAAAAGGATTGGGCCACCTAGCTGCACTTTATTTACTTTTGTTACTTGTTTCTCGTTACAAATTATCTTATCACAAAACTATCTGTTACCACTTATTTCAGTACTTGCAGAGAATACCTTGCTGAAAACCGCTTATCATTTCCTTCTGCTCCTCGTTGGGTTTGACACTCTTACTTACCGAAAGGACTACGATAGATCCCCTATACTTGTGGGTCATCATGGTCGTTCTGCCCACTGCGGCGAGAACGGGTTGTGGAAGCACTGGAGGCAGTTACCTTCTGTTGTTGCTCAAAAGTGGCACAGGCATAAAATTAGCTTAGGCTATATCAAGACTAATTTAAACTAATAATTGGAGGTCACCTCTGGATGGATCTCTTTAAGAAGATCGAGATGGATATGAACAGGGTCTAAAACAGAGGTCTTATGCACTGGTTATGACAAGTTCAAGGATGCTCATGTTGACACTAGATTAAAGAATGGCACGAAACTCAATTAAATATGGCCTCTAATTGAAAACTTTTCCACACGAAAGTAGCGCGTCTTGTCGAAACGGTCGATTTTGATATATAGATCATCCCAATCTAAGTTTGTATGCAAAAGTTATAAACATCGGAATGTAGCCCTGCCAGGAGGCTAAATATGGCGCGCCCCACCAGACACTTGGACCGAATAGTCGATCGACCTTGCCAGATTCATGGCACCCCTGACAAGCCTGCCAACCATACCCACAGAAGCTGTTGGGTCTTTAAACAGGCCTGTAAGCTAAATATCGAACATAAGAAGAAGGGGTCACCTAGCGAGGACGGCGACGACGAATGTCATACTCCGAATACAGGGGGACAGAAGAAATTTTCCCCCAAAGTCAAAACGGTGAATATGATATACGCTACTCGTATTCCCAAACGGGATCGCAAGCGCGCTCTGAGGCACGTCTACGCGATAGAGCCAGTCGCCCCAAAATTCAACCCATGGTAAGCCTTCCCGATCACTTTTGATCGCAGAGACCATCTGACTAGTATCCGTCACGGAAGCTCAGCCGCATTGGTCCTCATGGCCGTTGGTCGTAGTCTTAACTTGCTCTATCAGGACACGGTCCGTAAAATTGGTATTGATTCGTCAAGAATTAAACCCACCAAAACTACCTTTAAAGGAGTAATACCTGGAGTAGAGGCCCGTTGCACGGTCTCAATCACATTGGAAGTCGTCTTCGGCTCGCCAGACAACTTCCGAAGCGAAGACTTGATCTTCAACATCGTCGCCTTCTGCAGTGGCTATCATGCACTACTCGAACGAACCGCGTTCGCTCGCTTCAATGTGATCCCACACTATGCCTACCTCAAACTCAAGATTCCTGGACCCCCCCGGTGTCAAAATAGTCAATGGAAACACTTTGTAGCGGATGTCCAGAATGGCCTTATCAAGCCAAATACTACATCGGTAGTCAAGCCCCCGGACACTGTTAAACACGTCTGGACTACCCTGCAAAGCGACGATCAAGTCCGTCAGGAGCTTGATTAGCAGTTTGGCCTCTGTCTCAGCCCCAACCACATCGCGGCAGATGTACCACGCGTATATAACTAGGCGCTGAAGATACCATTCGCAAAGACGAAGGCATATTAAAAATAAAATCCACAATATGGCTCGACCCTATGTGGACCCCCATATCATTTATTTTCTCTTTTCCTTATTTTTTCATGTTCCTTAAACCCACGTCAACTTTTGATGGTACCAAGGGCACCATTTCCAGTCCCTTCATGAAAAACCGATCATTGATCCTCTTGCAGAATCACACACCAAGGAGCAATGCGGCGCGGACGTGCGGCAGAGTATCTATAGGATCTTTAAAGATCGCATCTTCCTCTTTAGGACCCGTACACAGCTTTCCCTGGTATTCGACCTGTAAAATAGCCTCGATGCTTGTCACATCATTTGTAAAAATATGTTTTGACGTAGCAATCAAATTATAATGGAAACCGTCTTTCGCCCAATGTATTTGGTATTGGCTTATTTCCTAATCTCTATTCCTTTCTTTTCTCGTCTGATTTCCATGTACACCTTGGTATGACCTAAATCACAAGGGGCTCCCTTCAGCCACGTACATGTCTTAAAAATGAAATAAGTCTAAAACACTTTTACAGTGCAAATTCGGTGTCACGAATATAGCACTATATGCATCAGCTCTGAATCATGTCTTTGTTCAATAGTTGGGTTGCCCGGCTCCTATGGTTATTGCCTTATGTTCCGCTTGTTTGGCTAAGGCGGTAAAGGGAGAACTACTCCGATTGTGTTTCTGGCTCATCCGGATAAACAAGTCAGTAGAGAAAGCCAAAAACTGACTGTCATGGTGCGGCGAGAGCTGGTCACCTATTTGACGACTAACTACAAATCTCTTGCGATTTTTCCCGCATTATGCGAAGGACCGGTCTATAACCGGTCTGGTGTCTACAGCACCCAAGTTCGGATAATCGAGCAACACCAGGGGCTGCGCCTAACCTCATTATCAAACTCCTATGCCTAAGTGAGAGCGATAAAGCGACATAGTCTGATTGCCTGGTTTGACACACTGACACCTTCTTCAAGGACCACGCTGGTTGGGTCAAGTGTGTCTAGGTGCCATTTCGAACACCCTCATACTACCTACGTGGGGGCTGAAGCCGATGACTGGCCAACTCTTGGATACTATAAATAGTCGCACAAGAGGAAAGGATTTCAAAGTAAAACAAGCAACACATTATACATAAGCCTTGTTTTATAATACATAGTACGGGCATTCTAGGTACATTCATTCGAAAATAGTGTCCTTTGGACACTGGCCCTCTACAATACGGGAACCCTCAAAGACTTCATCGAAATACTCCTCCGGCGTGCGGTGCTCTTTGCCTGCGGGCGGTCCCTCGGTTGCCAGCTTAACGGCATTCATCTTCGCCCACTGCACCTTGACATGGGCGAAGGCCATCCGGGCACCTTCAATACAGGCCGACCGCTTTATGGCATCAAGCCAGGGGCAGGCACTGATGGGCCGCTTCACGAGCCCAAAGTAACTGCCGGGTATGGGTTTGTCTGGCCAAAGTCGGACTATAACATCCTTCATGGTCAGTTCGGCCACCCTATGCAGCTCGGTCAGCTGCTTCAGCTAATCGCTGAAGGGCACCGGATGCTCTGGTGCAAGGTACTGCGACCAGAAAATCTTCTCCGTTGAACTCCCCTCTTCAGCTTGGAAGAACTCTGCAGCATCAGAAATACTCCGGGGTAGATCCACAAATGCCCCTGGAGAACACCAAACGTCGGTGAGTAATATGTATGTCCTCCTTACAAATTTGCTCTGCATGTTAAAGGACTTACCCGCCGTGATCGGCTTTGCTTCTTGGATCTCCCGGCAGGCGCCTTGGGCTTTAACCCGGGCTGCCTTCATGCTTTGGAGGGCCTTAGCATGTTTGGAATCTCGGTCTGAAAGCTTGTGCTCTATGGACTCACATTTTCTTATGGCATCCTTGAGCTCATGCCGACTTCCTCCACTCGTGACTCATGCTTTTGGCGGGCCGCTCGTTCCTCCTCCAACTCCATCTTCGCCTCGACTAGCACGTTCTTAAGGATCTTGACCTCGCACGCGTCAGCTGTGAGCATGATTACAAAACTCAGCAAGATAACACAACAACAAGTAAATATCATGTCAGATGCGAATAGTTATCACATACCTTGCTTCTCCTCCAACCGTTTGTTGTTGCGGATAAGCTCATCATCGGCCTGCTTCAGCTGCCGCTTTAGTTCGGACACTTCATCGGCATGGGCGACTGCCACTATCTTCGAAGCATGTTTGTTCAAATAGACATGTATGTTAAATCTCCTGCGAAATGTTCGATCCTCTGTTCGGCCTTTCTTAGCGAACGCCAAACAGAGTCTCCGGGGTTGCTGACTATGCACAAACATTCTTTTATAGTTAAAAAATATTACATCACGTACCTCAAAGCCTGTTATAAGGCTATTGTAGGCCTCGTTCAATCCACTCCTAGCGGACCGAACCTTTTCAACCACCGCACCCATAAGCGTACGATGTTCGTCAATGATGGAGGCGCTCTGAAGCGCTTCCATCAGAGTGTCCGGCGCCTCCGTATTGACAGAGGTCGCCGGTGGGGCCGGCGCACCCCCTTCTTTTGAAGGAGGCTGCTCACTTGATTCCGGAGCCGTAGTGGCCTCCAGAATGATATTTGGTTGGGGCCGAATTGGGCATGGCCCCCGTCGCTAGTCTCCAAGGGGGTCAGCTCCCCCATGTTCTCGGTTGCAGAGGTATGTGTGACGCCCCGAGAATGTTGTGCCAGGTGTCCTCCAGTTATTCGCTGTGGTTGCCTTGTCTTTTGCTTGCGTGTTGCATCTTGCCATGTCATCATGTGCATTGCATCATCATGTTTTCAAAACTTGCATCCGTTCGGTTTCCCCCAGTTCCGTCCGTTGTCCGTTCTAAGCCCAGACACACTTGCACGCGCCCGCGGCACGTCCGAAATAGTATTTTATAAGTGGCTGGAAAATGTTCTCGGAATGGGATGAAAGTTGGCATGTGGTGTTGTTATGTTGTAGGTAGCCCGCCTACCAAGTTTCATCGCATTCAGAGTTTGTTTGATAGCCCAACGGATAACTATAGCGACATTATAGTCGGTCTAACGTCGGACGTTTTCGGTCTCCGGAAACAGATGCCGGGCCCTCTCTCTCTCTTCTCCCCCTCGCAGTCTTGCCACAGCCCACCTAGTCCATCCTCCTTCCCCTCTTAGCTTCCGGAGTTGTCCGATCCGACCGCATGGTCCGAAACCCCCTCTGCACAGTGCATCGAACCCCTCACGTGTGCGTCCGAAATTGTCCCGAACCCGACCCAGGCAATCGTCATCGTTGGATCCGGATCATCCCCTAACGTCGACAAAACATCTCTGTTTTGTTAATTGGACTCCCTAGCTATTTTATCCGCGATCGTCCGATTGCGATCGTAGGGTCGAGATAGCCCCTAACCTAATCCATGAGGTATATATATAGTCCACCCTTAGTCTAATTTCATACCAAATCCCTAATTTCTAGGGATCCTCCCAGCCGCCGCCACACTCATTCCCCACCTCGGCATCCTCTCATTCCCCCTGCACCAGCCATCTCCCTTTGATCCATCGATCCACCCAACCGGCCGCTTCTTCCTCCATCCACCCAAGCCCATCGATCCTCTACCTCCTCGCTCTCCTCGTCGACCAGGGAGACGAGCTCCTCCAAAGCACCTCCGCCTTACCTCGTCGCCCGCCAGCATGCTCAAGCATGCCCGAGGCCGTGCCTCCTCTCCCTCCTCGGCTCGATCCCGAATGGATCATGAGCACCGAGCGCCCAAACCAGTTAGCAGATGAGTCGCCGCCCGTCTCCATTTCTCCTCCTGTTTTCCTCTCTTTCCTCCTCTAACCTCTCCCCCTTGTTTGAATTCTTCTCTGCCAGGAAACGAAAGGGGCTCGCCCCTGATGCCATGGCCGCCGGCGACCGAAGCCGCCGTGTGTCCTCTCCTTCCCGTCCCTGCCGTCCCCGTCGCCTGACCGCGCTCCCGCACATGGCGCCCACGACGCCCTCCTCCGGCTCGACCCTGCTCGCCGAGCTCCCTGCCGCACCGGAGTTCTGCCACTTCCTTTCCCTGCAACGCCGCCAGACCTCGTCGCCGGAGTCCCGTGCGTCGTCGTGCCGGTTGACTGGGTCCACTGCCGCGCCTTCCTTTCGAGGAAGGTGAGCGACGCGACCTGGAGCCTGCGTCCCTCCCTTGCGTTGACTGCGGCCTCGATCCGAGCCAGCATGGATGAGCGCCAGAACCCAGCTTCCCTGCCTCGCCCATGGGCTTCTTCGTTCGATCCAACCGCCCCTGCCCGTTGACCTCCACGCCCGTGTGGACCAAGTCCAACCGCAGAACACTGCGGCCCAGCGCACCAAGCCGCAGCCAGCCCATCCAGCCGCTACATCTACTGGGCCGAGCCCATGGATGACCTTCCCCAGCTCCTCCAGATTTGGCCCGTTTCTTTTTTTCCTTAGCTGCGATTTTATCAATTTCCAGGAATTTGCACTTTTGCAGATAGGCCCCTAAACTTCATGCATATAATAACTTAATAACCGTGCATCGGATTAAAACAATATATATATATATATATATATATATATATATATATGAAACTTGCTTAGAATTTGGTCTAGTATTATAATATGTCATTTTCATCCATGTTTAAAATGTTTAAAATGCTGTTTGTTTAAATTTGCCCCTATGCCATGTCAAAATGCTTTAATTCATAACTAAATAACCGTAGCTCCATTTTAAATAAACTTTATATGTAAATGGGCTAGAATTCTGCCTAGTTTAACATGGTGGCTTCACTTTGCATGCTTAACAACTCTAAAATTGTGTTTAGGGCAGAACAGTACCAAATCTATAATATGCATATGAGGAGTTTCCGGACTTGTTGTTTTGTTGTTCCGGCCTCATTTAAACTTGCCTAGATTAGATAGTTTCATCATGCTTCCCCTCTTGCCATGTTTAACAACATTTAATATTGTTGGGTACATAAATGAGAGAGAACTAAATAAGTCATGTGGTGTTTTCTTCAAATATGCAACTCCGTTGCATAATGAGCTCCACTTAATTTGTAGGATTGTTTGTGCACTTTGCCATGCCATGCTTCATTAAACCGGACATGCATCATACTTGGTTGTGCATCATCCCATGTTCATGTATTGGTTGTTTACTATGTTGTGTGCTTCTTTCCGGTGTTGCTTCTTCGGGTTGGTTCCGATAACGTTGCGTTTGTGAGGACCCGTTCGTCTACGTCCGTTTTTCTTCTTCATGGACTCGTTCTTCTTCCTTGCGGGATTTCAGGCAAGATGACCATACCCTCGAAATCACTTCTATCATTGCTTGCTAGTTGCCCGCTCCTTTGCTATGCCTATGCTGCGATACCTACCACTTGCTTATCATGCCTGCCATATTGTTGAACCAAGCCTCTAACCCACCTTGTCCTAGCAAACCGTTGTTTGGCTATGTTACCGCTTTGCTCAGCCCCTCTTATAGTGTTGTTAGTTGCAGGTGAAGATTGAAGTTTGTTCCTTGTTGGAACATGGAGATGTTGTTCCTTGTTGGAACATGTTTTACTTGTTGGGATATCACAATATATCTTATTTAATTAATGCATCTATATACCTGGTAAAGGGTGGAAGGCTCGGCCTTGTGCCTGGTGTTTTGTTCCACTCTTGCCGCCCTAGTTTCCGTCATATCGGTGTTATGTTCCCGGATTTTGCGTTCCTTACGCGGTTGGGTTATAATGGGAACCCCTTGACAGTTCGCTTTGAATAAAACTCCTCCAGCAAGGCCCAACCTTGGTTTTACCATTCGGCACCTAGCCTTTTTCCCTTGGGAGTCGTGCATCCCGAGGGTCATCTTATTTTACCCCCCAGGCCAGTGCTTGTCTAAGTGTTGGTACAACCCAGAGCACCGTGCGGGGCCGTCCCTTGGCAACTTGGGTTACGTTGGCTCCCGTACGCTTAGCTTATCCGGTGTGCCCTGAGAACGAGATATGTGCAGCTCCTATCGGGATGTCGGCGCATCGGGTCGTCTTGCTGGACTTGTTTTACCATTGTCGAGGATGTCTTGTAGATCTGGGATACCGAGTCTGATCGAAATGTCTCGGGAGGAGGTCTATTCCTTCGTTGACCGTGAGAGCTTGTCATGGGCTAAGTTGGGACACCCCTGCAGGGATTTGAACTCGCGAAAGCCGTGCCCGCGGTTATGGGCAGATGGGAATTTGTTAATGTCCGGTTGTAGAAAACCTGAAGTTGACCTTAATTAAAATGCATCAACCGCGTGTGTAACCGTGATGGTCTCTTTCTGGCGGAGTCCGGGAAGTGAACACGGTGTTGGAGTTATGCTTGGCATAGGTTGTTCTAGGATCACTTCTTGATCATACTTTCTCGACCGTGCTTTGCCTTCTCTTCTCGCTCTCTTTTGCGTATGTTTAGCCACCATATATGCTAGTCGCTTGCTGCAGCTCCACCTCATACCTTTACCTTACCCATAAGCTTAAAAAGTCTTGATCGCGAGGGTGCGAGATTGCTGAGTCCCCATGGCTCACAGATACTTCCAAAACCAGCTTGCAGGTGCCGATGAGCCCAGGCAGATGACGCAACCAAGCTCAGGAGGAGCTCGATGAAGATCTTGTCCTTTGTGTTGTTTCTTTCTTGTTGATCAGTAGTGGAGCCCAGTTGGGGTCGATCGGGGACCTTGTCGCATTTGGGGTTCTTCTTTTATTCTGGTTTCGTAGTCGGACCTTGATTGTATTTGGATGTTGTAATGCTTTCTTCATGTAATTGTGTGAAGTGGCGATTGTAAGCCAACTATGTATCTCTTTCCCTGATGTATTATATGGGTTGTGCGTAGATTACCTCACTTGCGACATTGCTTTCAATGCGGTTATGCCTCTAAGTCGTGCTTCGACACGTGGGAGATATAGCCGCATCGAGGGCGTTATAGTATGGCCCTCTGACGGCACCTTGACGGCTTCCCGCACCTCTTCGTGGCCTGGAGGGGGCCTTCGCGACAACACTATGGTGTTGTCCGTAGCAGTGGGTGGGGAGGCCGGTGGAGGCGACTCGCTCGCCATCATGTCGGAACCTAGTGAATTCCCAGAGGATGATGATCATTGGGGGAGATCGCGGGCCGGACTACAATACGTGATTCTGTGTGTCAGGATGGCGAGGCATAAAGCCGGATATATACATTATCCTTGAAACACTTATGATTCGGCCGAATGCTTCGGCCTAGGGTTCCATTCGGGGATGGTTTTGGCGTCCGATTATGGGCCATCTGAAAGGGAGAGTTTGCCCTTCTTGGATGCCTCCGCCTCTAGATCAGCGGAGGCCTCCCTTTTCTTCTTCCCCCCCTTAGAGGGAGAATTCTTCTCCTCCACTTCCTCCTCATCTTCATCGTGGGAGGAGACAGTTTCGGTATCTTCGGACGATATGTCCGAGGCACCTTTGCGGTGAAGGCCACATCAGACCATCTTGGCCTACTTTTCCGGCGCCTGGTATGGCACCGGAACCAGCATCTTCGTCAGCATAGGAATGGATGGATCTTCGGACAGGGGAGCCAGACACTTGATCCGCTCCGCCTTCTTCGTCTAGCCCTGGGGGACAAGGGGAAGGTTTAAACTTACTCCTTGGATCTACAAATCAAGGATATGATTAGAAATCTAGAAAACTAACTGGAGTAGCTGGATGAGCGCAGTCGTGGCCGAGGTCTTCGGTCGTCGACGGCCACGTCTCCTAGGTTTTAAAAAGCAGCTTCATGCCGAAGTACCGCTGCAAGGTCCGGGGACTTGCCGGATCAATCTCCCATATATGGAGAGTCCAGCGTTGGCAGTGGAGAATCCGGTGAAACAGCATCACCTGGATCACGCTCGCAAGGCTAGTATTCTTGTCCACCATGCTCTTGATGCACTTTTGCAGCGTCATCACCTTGTCGGATGATGCCCAATCTAGGCCCTTCTTGAGACATGATGTGAGCCGCATTCGTGGACAGGTTTTGAACTCAGGAGTGGCAGCCCATGTCGCGTCACGAGGTTCCGTAACATAGAACCATCCTGGTGCCACCCCTGGGTGATGTTAGGGAGCTTGCTCACCATGCCGCTGCCGCACTCCGCGTGTTGACCCTCGACCACCTTCAGCTTCACATTGAATACCTTGAACCATAGGCCAAAGGGGGGATGCGGAGGAACGCCTCACAAACAACGATGAACGCCGAGATGTTGAGGAATGAATTTGGGGCTAGATCATGGAAATCTAGCTAGTAATAGTACATGAGTCCGTAGACGAAAGGGTGGAGAGGAAACCCTAGCCCGCAAAGGAAGTGGGGAATGAATATTACCCTCTCATTGGGCTCTGGTGTGGGAATGATCCGCTTTTTGGTAGGGAGCCGATGGGTGATTTCCTTGGCTAAATACCCCGCCTCCCGGAGTTCTTTCATGTGCTCCTCCGTGACGGAGGAGGCCATCCACTTGCCCTGTGCTCCAGATCTGGACATGGTTGGAGCGTTTGCTGGGGACAGACAGGGTTGAAGCTTGGGCGCTGGAGCTCGAGAGCAGATGGGTTGAGGAGGAAGATGGTGTGGGGTAAAAAGGTGGATCCTTGTCTCCTTATAAAGGCAGTGAATATCGAGGGTCCCCCCACGAGCCTTAAAACTTGCTTACGCCCCAGGAGTCGTGTGTGTGGCACGGTTGGATTACCCAAATCCGTATTGATTAGAATCCCGCAATAAGCGGACATGATCTCTGCTTTGAAAAAACATGTCAATGAATACCGCGTCCCAAAATGCGAAACGGTAGGCTGGAAAACGCTTCAGAATAATAATAAGGCTGGAACACAATACCTCGCCGAAAAAGTTCTCAGAAGACATAAACTATTTTTGTTTAAAGTGTTTTGCCCTTGTGGCCTATGGTTCTAACTATTGTACAGAACCGGATATAGTTCTTTTGGTCAACTACTTTGGAGTATTCGGAGGAGGAACCCGCCTTGCAATGTCGAAGACAATCTGCGTGCTAGACACATCATCATTGAAGCCTGGTTCAGGGGCTACTGAGGGAGTGCTGGATTAGGGGGTCCCCGGGCGTCCAGGCTATGTGACATGGGCCGGACTTGTGGGCCGTGAAGATACAAGATAGAAGGCTTCCCCCCGGGTCCGGATAGGACTCTCCTTGGTGTGGAAGGCAAGCTTGGCGTTCGGATATGAATATTCTTTTCTCTATAAACCGACTCTGTATAAACCCTAGCCCCCTCCGGTATCTATATAAAATGGAGGGTTTAGTCCATAGAGGCAGTCATAATCATACACGCTCAACATCTAGGGTTTAGCCATTACGATCTCGTGGTAGATCAACTCTTGTTAGCCCCATACTCATCAAAGTCAATCAAGCATGATGTAGGGTTTTACCTACATCCAGAGGGCCCGAACCTGGGTAAACATCGTGTCCCCTGCCTCCTGTTACCTTCGATCCTTAGACGCACAATTCGGGAACACCTACCCGAGATCTGCCGGTTTTGACGCCGACACTCGTGGCTCCTGAACCTACCCGCGGGATCGATCACCTCCTGGGACGAGATGCAAGAGTGTCTTGTCGCCAACTTCTAGGGCACCCGCGACCGCCAACCGGCTGGGGGTGACCTTTGGTGCATCAAGAAGCATCCAGGAGAGACCCCGCAGAAGTACATCCAGTGCTTCAACAGTGCTCGCCTCAAGATCCCCAAGGTGTCAGATGAGGCCATCCTCTTAGCATTCACTGATGGCGTCCGCAATGTGAAGATCAAAGAAGAGCTCGCCATATACGAGGACCTGTGCACGGCCCTGGTGATGTTCAACATGGCACCCAAGTGTGCGAGAGCTCAGGAGGGACGCCTCTCCCTCCTCGAGCACCTTGAGGCTGACCCAGTAGACAAGAAGACCAAGGCCAAGGACATGAAGCGCAAGGGGCTAGCCGTACTCGCGGCCGAGCCACAAATGAAGTGAGGTTGCAACCACCCAGAGTCATCCAAGGGAAGCCGCCCATTCTGCGTCTTCCACAATGTGCACAACCACAACACCAATGACTGTCAAAAGCTCAGGGCATCCGCGATGGGCACTTCAGTTGATGCTTAGAGCACAATGATCGAGGATAAGGCCGTGGAAGATGTCGAAGCAAAGGACGCTGGGACGGTCGCGACCCTCGCTAGGAATGGCATGACCAGCTTCGTGAGGACCACTGGCAGGGCCAGCCTCGTGAGTGTGCCTGGAGATATCAACCTCACGAGGACCATCCTCAGGGTAACACTGGCCTCCCCACACTACCGCCACAACCAAGAAGGAACGACGACCATCACCAGGACGAGGGGGCTCGGGGCTTCCAGAAGCCTCGTGCCGTCACTTGCATCCTAGGAGGCGCTCAGGCCCCAGCCTCCCATCGCATCTTCAAGCAATTCACGCGTGAGGTTAACGCGGCCCTCCCCAAGCTCGAGGCAACACATGCACTCTGGTGGTCCAAGTACACCATCACCTTTGGCTCTTCGGACCAGCTCAAGTGAGCGGCAACTACCGGTGCCCTTATAGTGTTCTCCTTGCCTACCATTGGCAACGTGCTCGTCACCAAGACACTCATCAATGGCAGTGCAGGACTCAATGTCCTATCCGTCGAGATGTTCTACCGCCTCCAAGTGCCGTATGACCAGCTGTAGCCCACCAAGCCTTTCTCAAGAGTGACCGATGGCTCCACCACCCCGATAGGGCAGATCCGCCTCCCTGTCACCTTCGGCACCCGCGACAACTATCGCATAGAGCTCATCAACTTCGTCATCACCCACATTCGCCTCTCGTACAACGCCATCCTAGGTTATCCGGCCCTGGACAACTTCATGGCAGTGACCCACCATGGCTAGAATGTCCTCATGATGCCAGGGAGCTACAGCATCATCATGGTCGCCTACGAGGAGAAGGACGCAGTGTGCTCTCTTGAGCGCGCCTACTAGGCTGCGACAGTCGAGGACCCAGACAATAAGGGTGCTATCTACTGTCCTGAGGATGTCCCTAAGAAGAAGAAGCAGCTGCTCCGCCAAGGACCTTAGGAGGGCCGGGCACCCGGCAGTGCTGCCTCAAGCTCTGTGCCCACTGATGGGGCGCCTTCCCCTCCCGCATGGGAAGGCACGCCCGATGCCCCTCTCAGACTGAGCTCGGGGGCTCTCTTCTAGAGGGCCTCTGATTTGACTAGTGTCAAGAGGGAGGTGTTCGGGCACCATGTGGAGGCGTGCTTGAACGCGCGCTTCCATGAGGCAAGCGCAGGGCGAGAGGCGCCAGGCGCTCAGGAATTCATGACGAATGCAACTGAGGAGCTTCAGGAGACAAGAGCTATGCGGGGCGACCATCGCCCACCACCCGACACAGCTCCCTGCCCCGGCGAAGACAATGAGCTACGTGCCTGCGTCAACATCCTTGGGCTCAACAGGGTCGTGTCTCAGGAGCTCTTCTGGCCGTCCCGCATTGGCCAATGCGAGGCCCTCCTCACAAATATGTCCGCATGCCCTTCGGCTTGTTGAACAGGGCTGTCGTGCATTAGTGCCACATGCAAGGTGTCCTGGCAGCTCATGAGGCCAAGCACCAGGCGATCCTGACGGAGATGGCGATGGATCCTGGCGAGCCCCCCGAGCCTCCAGAGCCTCCCGAGGTTGAGGACCCGGGCGGCTCATGACGAGCGACTTCTCCAACACGCGTCCTCGGCTACTCCAACATCCCTTCAGCAACGGTGCTAGGTGACATCTTTTCGTTTGTCCAGTTGGGGGCGCCCCTCGGGCAGCATTATCCCCAAGCCGCGTGGGTCCGTCCATGTAGCATGTATCATTCTTGCATCTATTAGAACTAGCTTTACCTTCGATCATGAGTTGCTTTATCAGCTATCCGTTCGATGCTTCATCGCCATGAACGTCGTACGCCCATGCAAGCCCACCCATGACCGCCTCATGATTAAGGATTGGCATGCCGTCTGTTCTCGGGTTCATCCCTACAGCGTCACTAAACCCAAGTGGCTGAGCTCTGGCTAGCAGACCCGCCCCCGTGCATGTCACCTCCCATGGTCCTTGGTGCCTTGTTCTCGCATGATCTAATCACGGGCGGATGAGTAAGGGCGCGCGACCCGGTGCCTCATCACCACTGGAGCCGCGTGCTGGTTGTCTTTCTTCAGGACCATAGCATGAGAAGACTGGGCTCGACATCTTTGCTCGGGTCCGTCCCTGCAGCGTGGATAAACCCAACGGCCGAGCTCTATCTAGCGGGTCGGGCCTGTTCACGTCACCTCCTAGGGTCGTTGGTGCTTGGCCTTCTCATGCGATAACCTCAGGAGATTCACTCGGCGTAGGGTGCCTGACCATCTCGCGGGATAATCACAAGTATTCCAAGAAAAATTCAGGCGCAGCCCGCCTTGAGGTAGGGCCTCGTGAGTCCCATGGTGGCTCATGAGGGTCCATACACACCTCCTCTAGCCCTACCGTGCAAGCCACATGTCAGGGCGGGGTTGTACACGACTCAGGGTCTTCCCTCAAAGGGAGATCCCACCCACGCACCAATGGAAGCACCATGCTCCGCGCTTGCAGTCGACTCGGTCGAGAAGCGGCTATGCCCATACAAGAGCGGAATCAGCATGCTCCACGCTGGTGATAAACAACTGAGGGTGGCCTCACTGCAGCATTAACCTCAAACGAGCCGCCAGGCTCGGTGCTCATCCTCACCTCGCTGATGTCCCCTTGGGAGAGTTGCGCAAGGGGGCTGGGCACGGGGGCTATGCTTAGGTCATGCCTGGGCTACACCACCTCGCCAGGTCCCTCAAACCTGGTCTTTCCGCACTCTTCCTGAGCGAGAGCCCAACGAGGAAAGGTATGGAGGTTTGTTCATACGTCAGGGGGGACTCCTGAGAATCGCGACTCAGGAGCCTAACTAGTCACGTAGCCTCGACCCCTTGGTCCCGTCCTTCTGATCTGGACGATCCAACGACGACTGTGGTATGCATGGGGCCGGGCCCTGCCGACGCAGAACGCTAAGACCTACTCTCAAATCTCCTTCCCGAGGGTTGTTTGTACGTCAAGGGGGACTCCTGAGGATCATGACTCAGGAGCCTAACTAGTTACGTAGCCCCTCACCCCTTGGTCCGTCCTGGTGAGCCGGACGATCCAACGGCGGCTATGGTATGCACGGGGCCCAGCCTTGCTGACGCAGAACCAAAAGGAAATCACAGAACCCTAGCAAATTATTACAAAACATATTGTCTCTTAAAAGTACCAAGCATAAGTTCTTACACCTCCACGAGGCAAGGTACATGTTGCAGGACTTGAACAGAGGGGAGCGCCGCCATCAAGCCTCTTCTTCATCCCTGGACGCCGCCACTGCCCGCTTGGGGTGCCCTGTCGTCGACGACGTTGTCACCGTCCTTGCCGTTAGCTGTGGTCGCAGGGTCGATGGCGAGGAACTTCCATAGCAGGGCCTCCACCCGATCCTACACGGCCTCAGGAACGACAGTATAGGACTCAGGGTCCACGGGCTCGAGCAAGGCACCAAGGTCGAAGTTGGTGTCCCAGAGAAAGAGGTGGCTGAAGACATTCGTCACAACTGAGGTGGAGAGCGCGCGGGCCTCCCCTCCACCATGGGACCAACTCCGACGACGATGCTCTTGAGCGCTGCGACGAGCTTGAGGAGCAGCTCAGCGGGGCCTTGCTTCGACGTCACCAGCGGGTCCTTGTACCTGCTCCCATAGAGATCCTGCAGCGCCATGCGGGGCCTCAACTCAAGGGAGTTGACGCCCCATGGCGGCTGTCTTCTCAGCTCTGGCGAGGAGTTTCTCCCTAGTCTCCAGCCGAGCTTTGTCCTCAAAGACAAGCTTGGCGTGGGCCTCCTGGGCGGCCTCCACCACCTCTGATGCGGAGCATCCCAAGGTCATCCCCATGGACCTACCTACATCTCCCACGACACCACTTGGAATATTGACAAGAGCCCATGCGAGAGCCATTGAGAACGAGGTTAACTCTCTCCTTGTTGAACTTCCCTTTTACCCACTTGAGACATGGATACTACCTCAAACGGAGATGCTTTGTGTGCTTAGGTACCATGTAAGGAACCAAGGAGAAGTCACAATGCAAGAAGGACATCAAGAGCATGAAGAACATCTTCCCAGCTCAGAAGTCCCGGAACAACCGCCCATGCACCGCCCAACCACCGGCCGGGCGGTACAACCGCTCGACCACCGGTCAACTACCGGTTAAGCTCCTGACATCAAGCGGTGCAATGCCGGTACAACACCGGTTTATCCCTGCAACAGCCCCCGGACCGGTACAACCGTCCCAGGCACCGGTACAACCGCTGAGCGCATCCGGGAACGCCTCCAGGAACCAGTACCTGAGCTCCCAGCGGTACAACCGCCCCCATGACCGGTACAACCGCCCTGCCTACGCGCAGCAACAAGGGTTTCACCCCATGTATCCCCCAACTTACCCCCCCCCTCGACTATATATACTTGTCCCTTAGCTCCATACTAGGGTTAGCGTTGGTTTAGCTCATTTTGAGAGATAGAGCTTCGCTCATCCACATCGGATCTGCTCTTGGTGAGAGACCGCGGCCTCTTCGGAGAAGATCCCTTTGGATTCAAGACCCCTCTTTAGGGAAGAACATCAAGACCTCCTCACGGATAAGACCGGTTACCGTGTATCGTCCTTAGTTGTCTGTGGACCGTGTATCGTTCTATGTATCCGAAGATCTATCACATGTGTGACTGTCTTGCTGGTTTGAGTGTTCCTCTTTGTGCCCCTTTGTGATTTCCCCCCTCGTGTTTTCTACTCGTGTTCTTCGTGTCCTTCGCGGGATCCGCTCCTATCATGAAAGATCGGCCCCTAGGGTTCCTACCCTACATCATCTTGGTATCATGAGCCTGGTTGATCACGATTTCGGAGCCTCCCCATTGTGTTTCTAGCCTTATTTTTTTGTTTTTCGTCCTAATTCAAAAATTCCCCACCAAAAATAGCCCCAATTTTTTTTGTGATTTGTTGGTGTGTTGATGTTTTGTTGGATCTGACCCATGGATTTGCTTGGTTTCAAGTGGATCTAGCATCTCCCCAATTCTCTCCACCTTCCATCCTTGAAATCGCTCGAATTTCGACAACAAAATCATCCTTTTCCGCCCCAAAACCCATCCCTGATCCAGATCTTGCAATCTTCACGACCCCAGCTGTACTACCGCCCTCACAAGCGGAACTACCGCTAAAGTACCAACCGGTACTACCGCCTTCTCAAGCGGTACTACCGCCACACCAAGTTTCAGTCGAAACCGATTGGCATCTTTGCCTCCCCCACTTTTACACCATCACCACTTCCGCATACGACCACCATTGTGCCCGTTTCGCACTCCGACATGTGTTTCCACTTCGAGGTTTGAGAATTTGAGTTGCGGTACCGTATCCTTTTGTGTTTCGGCTATTTAGGTACGGTTCGACATCGACATCACCGCCACTCATCTTCTCCACGGACGCGTCATCAACAACGACAACCTCGATTACAACTTGGTATTTGTGCCACCATTTTGACACCTTACCGAAGCAAGAATGGTAAATTCATCTTGGTATTATGACACATCATTCTTGCCATTACATTGATAGCCATCATAGCCTTACACCTTTGCGTTGCCTACCCATCGAGACTAGCCATTGAGTATTGCCGACAACGAGACTTGTGCACATTAGTGATCATACTTCCCATCGCATACATACATCAATGTTGCATATATTGGTATCATATCTTGTATCACAAAGTTGTCATCGCATACTCACTTGTTATCTTGGTTCGTCAAGCATTGCATGAGAAAAGAGATCAAACATCAAAGAGCCAAACAAGCTTTTAAGCAACGAGAAAAGATAAGCAAAGAGCTTTTAAGCAAGAACCATAGCATCATACAACATTAAGATTGTCATACTCGATCATCTTGGATCATATCATAGCAACACCTTGCATAGAGCATACTTGGGATAGAGATGTTGCATTTTTTCTAAGTAGGTTGTGCACAAGTTCTGGTATCCGCCTATTGTGCAATCGTGCTAGCGTCTCTCTAGTATTGTGCAACAAGAGCATTTTTGTGGATTCCATATTTTGGCTCATCCTTGGTTGCCCAACCCCACTTATCTTTTTTGCGTGTGTGTTTCCGTGTACCTTATATGCTTGGTCTACTTGTTACATTGCATCTTGTGAATCTTTACCAACATTATTTGTCAGGACCCCGATTCTATGTAACACCCCGGATATGATTTTCCCAATTTGTACTCCAACTCTTGCCGTTTTCGGCGTTAAGTTATTTTATTTTCTCGGGTTCGGGTTTTTGTCTCCATGTGTTGTTATCGTTGGCATGCATCTCATATCACGTCATCATGTGCATTGCATTTGCATACGTGTTCATCTCTTGCATTCGAGCATTTTCCCCGTTGTCCGTTTTGCATTCCGGCGCTTCGTTCTCCTCCAGTGGTCATTTCTACCTCTCTTTCGTGTGTGGGGATTAAACATTTCCGGATTGGACCGAGACTTGCCAAGCGGCCTTGGTTTAGTACCGGTAGACCACCTGTCAAGTTTCGTACCATTTGGACTTCGTTCGATGCTCCAACGGTTAACCGAGGGACCGAAAAGGCCTCGTGTGTGTTGCAGCCCAACACCCTTCCAATTTGGCCCAAAACCCACCAAAACCCTCTCCATCATCTAGAGCGTTCGATCACGATCGCGTGGCCGAAAACCGCACCTCATTTGGACTCTCCTAGCTCCCTCTATGCCTATATATATCTCCTTCATTCGAAATCACGGGCGAAACCCTAATCCCCCTCCTCCTCGAGCCGCCGGACAAAAATCCGGACGGCCGGACGTTGTCCGCCACCGCCGCCGACCTACCACTCACCACCACGTGTCCCCGGGGGGTGGCCACTTCGCCGCCGCCGCCAGGGCCCGCGAAGGCCCGAGGCCGGCCCTTCCCGGTGCCGACCCGACCCAGACGCCCCGACCGCGCCGCCCCCCTTCTTCCCCACGCGCGGCGCCCTTCCTCCCGGCCAGCCGCCGCGGCGCCATTGCCGGCCGCCGCCCTTAGCTCCTCGCCGCGCCAACACCCGCGCTGGCCAGAGTCCCTCGCCGCCTCCTCTCCGTCGCCGGCCACCACCGCGGCGCTCCTCGCCGGCCCCGGCAACCCCGGCGAGCTCCCTCCTCTCCGGCCGCCTCGCCCTTCTCCGGCGTCTACAGTAACTCTGGCCAACCTCGTAATCCACGCCGCTGGATCTGGATCTGAGATCCCGTCTCGGTTGACTCTCTCCCGAAACCCTAGTTCATGTGCCCATCTTCATCATGCTATATCTCCACATCCGTAGCTCCGTTTTGAGCATATAGCATATCAAAATGTTCGCCTCAGAGAGTACATCATTTCATTCCATTGCATCATTTTCATTTGAGTTCATCTTCATGCCTGAAATGCTGTTAGAAGAGTGCTACTTGACATTATTGTCAGATCTGCTACTCCATTTAGATATTTGTCATTTTTGCCATGATTATTGTGTGCATGATATGCCCATGAGCTCTACATATGTTTTGTTAAGGGTTTTGCCATCTTTCCAGAGGTGCAACCCATGTATTTTTGTGATGTGTGTGGTGACTAGCACAAGCTTGCAAAGTGAGGCACTTGGTAATGCTGATTTCAGGGATTTAGCATTTCCACTAAGTCCTTGATCTGTTTATCTCATATGGCCATATGTTCATGTTGTTTCCTAGTGATCCGTGCCTCTTTTGAGGATGATCAGTAAGGATGTTTTGTTAATCTTGTAGTGCTCTATCCATCCATGTCTTTGTTTGAAATTATGGAGCACCCTAGCTTGAGTCAATCGAGCTCTACTTTTGCTACTTCATGAATCTGGGCAGATTGTCTACTTGTTAGCAATTTTGCCGAGGATGTTGTAGTTGATTCGTGCATGCTATGCTATTGTTCTTGCAATGTATAGCTTGCATTTTGTGTATTCTTGATGGATGTATTCTTAGATTTTCTTGACTTGCTCCGTAGTGAGTGCATCGAGCTCGTAAACATGCCTACTTGATATCTGTTTTTAGCATGTGCCAGTTTTCACTAAGTCTGAGAACTGATTATGTTTTTGCCATGTTCACATGCTTGCAATTGTATTTTCTGATCCCTTTTGGCTCAAGGTCACTAAGGGACTTTTGTTAATCTCTTTGAGTAGCTCCATGCCATGTTTTACTTTGTCATGTTCAGGCCCTATAGCATGTAGTTTTGTTGCTCCGAAGAGTGCTATCTGATCTGAAATTCCAGACAAGTGTTAATTTCACTATATGAAATCTGTTTACCATATGCATTTTTTGCCATGCTTGTTTGAACCTGTTAATGGATGAATTGGCCGTAGCTCAGTGCTAGAATTTTGTTAAGCATCATGAATGCATCCCTGCCATGTATTTTGAAGCCATGTTTGGGTGCTGTAGCATGTTCATCTCATTGCATTTAGATGGCTACTTGCTGTAAATCGCAGAACGTGGTCATATTTGAATTGCTTGCCATTTCCAAACCGTAACACCGATTCCGGCGTTCTTTATATCGTTTTCAAGCGATTTCATCTCATCTTTCTAGTGGCACACTTGGATTTCCAGCTTGAGGCCAGGTTCATTCATTCCCTGTCACATCTTGCATATGCATCCCGCATCGCATCCCGCATAACATACCATCCTTGCATCATATTGTTTGATCCTTGCACATGGTTGATTGTGTCCTTGTTGCTTGTTTATTGTTTGGGTAGAGCCGGGAGACGAGTTCTCTAATGAGGAGCCCGTTGAGTTTGCTTTCGAGGATCCAGTCAACTCTGACAACTTTGCAGCAAGATGATCATACCCTCGAAATCAGCACTATCTTTGCTTTGCTAGATGCTCGCTCTTTTGCTATGCCTATGCTATGATTCTGACCACTTGCTTTTTCATGCCCCCCAAATTGCCATGTCAAACCTCTAACCCACCATGTCCTAGAAAACCGTTGATTGGCTATGTTACCGCTTTGCTCAGCCCCTCTTATAGCGTTGCTAGTTGCAGGTGAAGATTGAAGACCGTTCCTTATTGGAACATTTATTTACTTGTTGGGATATCATTATATTGCCATGTTATCTTAATGCATCTATATACTTGGTAAAGGGTGGAAGGCTCGGCCTCTCGCCTAGTGTTTTGTTCCACTCTTGCCGCCCTAGTTTCCGTCATATCGGTGTTATGTTCCCGGATTTTTGCGTTCCTTACGCGGTTGGGTTATAATGGGAACCCCTTGATAGTTCGCCTTGATTAAAGCTTTTCCAGCAATGCCCAACCTTGGTTTTACCATTTGCCACCTAGCCTCTTTTTCCCTTGGGTTTCTGGAGCCCGAGGGTCATCTTATTTTAACCCCCCCCCCCCGGGCCAGTGCTCCTCTGAGTGTTGGTCTGAACCAGGCAGCCTGCGGGGCCACCTCGGGGAAACTCGAGGGCTGGTTTTACTCGTAGCTTGACCTATCTGAGTGTGCCCTGAGAACGAGATATGTGCAGCTCCTATCGGGATTTGTCGGCACATTCGGGCGGTGTTGCTGGATTTGTTTTAACCGGTCGAAGTGTTTTGAAGAACCGAGATACCGAGTCTGATCGCAACGTCTCGGGAGGAGGTCTATTCCTTCGTTGACCGTGAGAGCTTGTCATGGGCGAAGTTGGGACTCCCCTGCAGGGATTTGAACTTTCAAAAGCCGTGCCCGCGGTTATGGGCAGATGGGAATTTGTTAATGTGTGATTGTAGATAACTTGAACCTTAACTTAATTAAAATGAATCAACCGTGTGAGTTACCGTGATGGTCTCTTCTCGGCGGAGTCCGGGAAGTGAACACGGTGTTGGAGTAATGCTTGCCGCAGGTTGTCCTCTAGTTTCATGCTCGCACTTTGCCTCCTCTTCTCGCTCTCTTTTGCGAACAGGATAGCCACCATATTTGCTAGTCGCTTGCTGCAGCTCCACATATTATACATTGCTTTACCTATAAGCCTAAATAGTCTTGATCACAAGGGTGCGAGATTGCTGAGTCCCTGTGGCTCACAGATTACTATTACACCAGATGTAGGGCTTGATGATTCCTCTCCAGGTGACGCGCTTGAGCTCAAGTGGGAGTTCGACAAGGACTCTCAGCGATACTACGTGTATTTCCCTGATGATCAGTAGTGGTTCCCAGTTGGGGGTGATCGGGACCGTGTCGCATGTTGGGTTATCTTTTATTTTGGCGCCGTAGTCGGGCCATGAGTGTTTGAATGATGTAATGTTATTTATGTACTTGATTGATGTGGCGAGTGTAAGCCAACTATGTTATCTCCCCTTTTATTATCTATATATTACATGGGATGTTGTGACGATTGCCTAACTTGCGACATATGCCTTCAATGCGATTATGTCTCTAAGTCGTGCCTCGACACGTGGGAGCTATAGTCGCATTGAGGGTGTTATAAGTTGGTAATCAGAGCCTTCCCTGACCTTAGGAACCCCATTGCTTGATCATTTTTAGCAGCCGAGTTGTGTCTAGAAAAATGTTTTTGAGTCATTTAGGAATTATATATCGGAGAGTTTAGGAATTCTTTTACTTCCCAGTCTCCTCATCGCTCTGGTAAGGCATCCTGACGTAGAGTTTTGACTCTTCTCTTCTCCAATTTCACAAAAAAAAATTTAGGATCACGCGGGTATCTTGGAATCTTTCTGATGGTTTTATGATGAGAACATTGTCTTGGTGCCTCCTGTCAGGGGTTTTGTGGAAGTGTCCCGGGGAGTTGAGCTCTGAGGTGTTGTCGTCATAATTTTATCATTGAAGTTCTGGAATACCTGAGTTTAGTACGCCGGCATCGAAAATCTCTTTTATGCAGTTCGTTGGTGAGATAACCTCGACGCCACCCAGTACTGGGGCGGGAGTTCAGGAGTATCGCCATAACTTGTATAACGGATGCTTTTCGAAGGTTGAGGTAGATGGTTTCCGAAGTTTTCTCGGTTATGTGTTGAAGGATGGATACAGCTGGATGTAGGATTTGCTAGATTTGGGTGAGATATTATGCTTCTCCTGTATCCCCAACACCTGATTGCATAGAAAGGTTCGGGAGTTTCATAGGTGGGAATTCTTGTAGCTCTAGTTCTTATTCCACGGATATTGGTTTGAGATTGGGATTTCTTACGGATTATTCGTTCTTGATCTGTACCTTGTTGATTTATTTCTCTACCTAAATTCTACGTGGCTTCTCAATTTATGGATATGTGACCATTTCAAGAGGAATGCATTCGTTCATTTTGTTCGGATGTGAAGGCTATATGTTGCAATTTTCATTCCGTTGGATTCAGCTTCATTTTATCTGTCTATGTGCTAACGGTGGTCAACCTCTTCAGGATGGCTCCTCCAACGCGCACTACTCCGAATCAGGATCCGCCACCACCTCCACCTCCTCCGGAGGCATGGCAAGCTGTGATGGCCGCAACCAATGCAAACACGCAGTTGATCGTGCAAATTCTCCAAGAGCGCAACCAAGGGAACCAAGGCAACAATCAGAATCACTTTGCTACACTCAACCAGTTCCTTGCTAATGGGCCGAAGACTTTCAGCAATTGTGTTGAAGCAACTGATGCTGACAATTGGCTCGTGGATCTTTGTAAGCATTTCGAGTGCAGTAATGTCAGGCCTGAGGACTTTGTCAAGTTCGCTTCCTTCCAACTCAAAGACCAAGCCGCAGAGTGGTTCCAGCAGTACAAGGATTCCAGAGGTGGATGTGTGATTACCTGGGATGAATTCCGTCAAGACTTCAAAGCTCACCATATCCCTCAGAGCATGGTTGAAAGCAAGCGTGAGGAATTCCGCAACCTGAAGCAAGGCTCTTTGTCTGTCTATGACTACAACAAGTTGTTTCAGAAGCTTGCCCGCTTTGCCAAGCAGGACGTACCTGATGAGAAGAGCATGATATAACAGTTCAGGGGTGGTCTCAGAGAAGAAATTCAGCTAGCTCTTGTTCTCTTTGAGCCCTTGAGGTACGATGAGTTCTACAACATGGCACTAAAGCAAGAGGCCGCTCAACTGAGGTGTGATGCTTCCAAGAAGCGAGTCAGAGATGCTACTCCTTCTTCCTCTACTCAAGTGGCCAAGAAGCAGAAGTTTTGGCTTCCTCCTCCTCCGTTCCGTCAGCCATATCAGCAGAAGAGCAAAGGTGGCAGTGGATCTTCCCACCCACCCAACCCTGGCTTTCAGAACAAGACTTCGTCTCAAGCTCCAAGATCGAGTGCTCCATACCACCGTCCGCTTTCAGAGGTCACGTGCAACAAGTGCCAACAGAAGGGTCACTATGCCAATAAGTGTCTCAATCAGAGGCGTCTTCCTCCTCCTCCTGTCAGATCGGCAAGTACAGCTGTGGTCAAGCATAACCCCAAGCACGCCAAGGTCAACTTGATGAACACAGCTCAGGCAGAGGACTCGTCAGATGTCATCATGGGTAACCTTCCTGTTAACGATATTCCCGCAAGAGTTCTTTTTGACACTGGTGCATCGCATTGTTTCATGCCAAAGCCATTTTTTACCAAGCATGAGTTCGTTTCATCTCATTTCGGTAAACAAATGGATATTGTTTCTCCTGGCAAACGTTTGAGTGCAAGTCTGGAGGTGCCAGATGTTACTATCACCTTGGGCGACTACAAGTTCCTTTCTTCCCCAAATTGTTCTTGGTAACTCGGATATTGATCTTATTCTCGGGATGGATTGGCTTTCTAAGCACAAGGCGCATCTTGATTGTGCTGCCAGGCAGATTCAATTGACTCATTCGTCTGAGGATGTAATTGTCTTTGCCGCTCGGGATAATACCATCCGTCTATTTTCTCTCAATGAGAAGGGTGAACTGGATGCCATCTCGCAAATTCCATTCATTTGCGAATATCAAGACGTCTTTCTAGAAGAGCTTCCAGGAATGCCTCCGCACCGGCCAGTTGAATTCGTCATTGATCTTGAGCCTGGTACGGAACCTGTGTGCAAGCGTCCTTACAAGCTCAGACCTGAAGAGTTGAAGGAGCTGAAGAAGCAACTCGATATTCAAGAAAGAATGGGTCTCATCCGGCCTAGTTCTTCTCCGTGGGGTTGTGGTGTTCTTTTTGTGAAGAAGAAGGATGGAACGGACTGACTTTGTGTTGATTACCGTCCATTGAACAAGAAGACCATAAAGAACAAATACCCACTTCCCAACATCAATGAGCTATTCGAACAACTAAAGGGTGCCCAAGTATTCTCCAAGCTTGATCTCTGTATGGGTTATCATCAGATTCGAATCCGTGAATAAGATATTCCCAAGACGACTTTCAGGACAAGCTATGGTTCATATGAATACACTGTCATGTCTTTTGGCCTCGTCAACGCTCCTCCGACTTTCTCTCGCATGATGAACTTCATCTTCAACGCCTACACCAATGACTTTGTTTTGGTCTATCTCGACGACATTATGGTTTTCTCGAAGAACAAGGAAGATCATGCCAAGCACTTGCGTTTGGTACTCGATAAGTTGAGGGAACACCAGTTCTACGCCAAGTTCTCCAAGTGCGAATTTTGGCTCGATGAGGTTCTTTATCTTGGTCATATCATCTCTGCCAAGGGCATTGCCGTGAATCCTGAGAAGGTGTCTGCAATTGTGAATAGGGAACCTCCTCAGAAGGTGAAGCAACTCCGTAGCTTCCTTGGTCTCGCAAGCTACTGTCGAAGATTCGTTGAAAACTTTTCTAAGATCGCGAAGCCTCTCTCAAATCTTCTCCAGAAGCACGTCAAGTACGTTTGGTCTCCGGAGTGTGACATTGCTTTCAACACTTTGAAAGAGAAGTTGATCACTGCTCCAGTTCTGACTCCGCCTGATGAATCCAAGCCGTACGAGGTCTTTTATGATGCCTCTCTCCAAGGTCTTGGCGCAGTGTTGATGCAAGAGAAGAAAGTTGTTGCTTATACCTCTCGCTAGTTGAAGCCTAATGAGAAGAACTACCCCACTCATGATCTCGAGTTGGCGGCAGTTGTGCATGCTCTTTTGACTTGGAGACATCTCTTATTGGGAAGAAAAGTGGACATTTTCACTGATCACAAGAGTCTCAAGTACATCTTCACTCAGCCTAATCTCAACCTCAGGCAAACTCGATGGGTCGAAATGATTCAAGAGTATAATCCGAGTAACGAGTATACTCCAGGCAAGGCCAATGTGATTGCTGACGCATTGAGCAGAAAGGCTTATTGCAACAGTCTTATCCTCAAACCTTATCAACCCGAGCTTTGTGAAGCTTTCCGCAAACTTAATCTGCAAGTTGTTCCTCAAGGTTTCCTCGCCAACCTTCAAGTCTCTCCTACCTTGGAGGACCAGATTCGCCAAGCCCAGCTTCTTGATGCTATGGTGAAAAAGGTGAAGATTGGGATTGCCAAGAGTCAACCCAAGTACAAGTGCTTCCGCCTTGATGACAAGGACACTCTCTTCTTCGAGGATCGTATTGTTGTGCCCAAAGGTGAACTTCGTAAAGTGATCATGAACGAGGCTCACAATTCTCTCCTCTCCATCCACCCTGGGAGCACGAAGATGTATCAGGACCTCAAGTAGGCTTATTGGTGGACTCGAATGAAGCGCGAGATTGCTCAATTCGTGAATGAATGTGATGTCTGCAAAAGAGTGAAGGCAGAACACCAAAGGCCAGCTGGTCTCCTACAACCTCTTGCCATTCCAGAATGGATGTTTGACCACATTGAAATGGACTTCGTGACTGGGTTTCCGAAGTCCAAGCGTGGCAATGGTACTATATTCGTTGTCATCGACAAACTCACTAAAGTGGCTCACTTTCTTCCTATCAAAGAGTCAATCACTGCAGCTCAATTGGCGGAGCTCTATACCTCACGGATTGTCTCTCTACACGGCATTCCACAAGTGATCTCTTCAGACCGTGGCAACATCTTTACCTCCAAGTTTTGGGATTCTTTTCAGAAGGCCATGGGCACCAACATCCGCTTCAGCACAGCTTTCCATCCTCAAACTAGCGGTCAAGTCGAGCATGTCAACCAGATTCTTGAAGATATGCTCAGGGCTTGTGTGATCTCCTTCGGCATGAAGTGGGAGGATTGTCTTCCTTATGCTGAATTCTCCTACAACAACAGTTTTCAAGCAAGTTCGGGCAAGGCCCCATTTGAAATTCTGTATGGCAGGAAGTGTCGTACCCCTCTCAACTGGTCTGAAACCGGTGAACGTCAGCTTCTCGGAAATGACTTAATCACAGAGGCAGAGGAAATGTGAAAAGTCATTCGAGATAACCTCAAAGCAGCCCAATCCCGCTAGAAGAGCTACTATGATAGTAAGCACCGTGACTTGGCTTTCAAGATCAGAGATCATGTTTACCTCCGCGTCTCTCCTATGAAAGGTACTCGTCGCTTCGGTATCAAAGGGAAGGTTGCCCCCAGATACGTGGGACCTTTCAAGATTGTCAGCAAGAGAGGCGATCTCGCCTATCAACTCGAGCTTCCTTCAAACTTTGCAAATGTTCATGATGTGTTCCATGTCTCTCAGCTTCGAAAGTGCTTCAAGACTCCTGACCGCACCATCAACTTCGAGGACATTGAGCTCCAAGAAGATCTCTCCTATCGTGAGCACCCAGTTGCTTTTCTTGAAGAGACTGAACACAGGACTCGCAACAAGTCAATCAAATTCCTCAAAGTCAAGTGGTCACACCATTCCGACCGTGAAGCTACCTGGGAACGCGAGGATCAGCTCCGTTCCAAATACCCTACGTTCTTTCAGTCCTAGATCTCGGGACGAGATCCTTTCGTAGTGGTGGAGTGTTGTAACACCCCGGATTTGTACTCCAACTCATGTCGTTTCCGGCGTTAAGTTATTTTATTTTCTCGGGTTTGGGTTTTTGTCTCCGTGCGTTGTTATCGTTGTCATGCATCTCATATCATGTCATCATGTGCATTGCATTTGCATACATGTTCATCTCTTGCATTCGAGCATTTTCCCCGTTGTCCGTTTTGCATTCCGGTGCTTCGTTCTCCTCCGGTGGTCATTTCTACCTTTCTTTCGTGTGTGGGGATTAAACATTTCCGGATTGGACCGAGACTTGCCAAGCGGCCTTGGTTTACTACCGGTAGACCGCCTGTCATGTTTCGTACCATTTGGACTTCGTTTGATGCTCCAACGGTTAACCGAGGGACCGAAAAGGCCTCGTGTGTGTTGCAGCCAACACCCTTCCAAATTTGGCCCAAAACCCACCAAAACCCTCTCCATCATCTAGAGCGTTCGATCACGATCGCGTGGCCGAAAACCGCACCTCATTTGGACTCTCCCAGCTCCCTCTATGCCTATATATATATATATATATATATATATATATATATATATATATATATATATATATATATATCTCCTCCATTCGAAATCACGGGTGAAACCCTAATCCCCCTCCTCCTCCAGCCGCTGGACAAAAATCCGGACGGCCGGACGTTGTCCGCCGCTGCCGCCGACCTACCACTCGCCGCCACGTGTCCCTGGGCGGGTGCCCACTTCGCCGCTGCCGCCAGGGCCCGCGAAGGCCCGAGGCCGGCCCTCCACGGCGCCGACAGGGCCCGGACGCCCCAACCGCACCGCCCCCCTTCTTCCCCGCGCGCGGCGCCCTTCCTCCCAGCCGGCCGCCGCGGCGCCGTTGCCGGCCGCCACCCATAGCTCCTCGCCGCGCCGACGCCCGCGCTGGCTGGAGTCCGTCGCCACCTCCTCTCCATCGCCGGCCACCACCGCGGCGCTCCTCGCCGGCCCCAGCAACCCCGGCGAGCTCCCTCCTCTCCGGCCGCCTCGCCCTTCTCCAGTGTCTACAGTAACTCCGGCCAACCTCGTAATCCGCGCCGCTGGATCTGGATCTGAGATCCCGTCTCGGTTGACTTTCTCCCGAAACCCTAGTTCATGTTCCCATCTTCATCATGCTATATCTCCACATCCGTAGCTCCGTTTTGAGCATATAGCATATCAAAATGTTCACCTCAGAGAGTACATCATTTCATTCCATTGCATCATTTTCATTTGAGTTCATCTTGATGCCCGAAATGCTATTAGAAGAGTGCTACTTGAGATTATTGTCAGATCTGCTACTCCATTTAGATATTTGTCATTTTTGCCATGATTATTGTGTGCATGATATGCCCATGAGCTCTACATATGTTTTGTTAAGGGTTTTGCCATCTTTCCAGAGGTGCAACCCATGTATTTTTGTGATGTGTGTGGTGACTAGCACAAGCTTGCAAAGTGAGGCACTTGGTAATGCTGATTTCAGGGATTTAGCATTTCCACTAAGTCCTTGAGCTGTTTATCTCATATGGCCATATGTTCATGTTGTTTCCTAGTGATCCGTGCCTCTTTTGAGGATGATCAGTAAGGATGTTTTGTTGATCTTGTAGTGCTCTATCCATCCATGTCTTTGATTGCAATTATGGAGCACCCTATCTTGAGTCAATCGAGCTCTACTTTTGCTACTTCGTGAATCTGGGCAGATTGTCTACTTGTTAGCAATTTTGCCGAGGATGTTGTAGTTGATTCGTGCATGCTATGCTATTGTTCTTGCCATGTCTAGATTCAATATTGTGTATTCTTGATGGATGTATGCTTAGCTTTTCTTGACTTGCTCCGTAGTGAGTGCATCGAGCTCGTAAACATGCCTACTTGATATCTGCTTTCAGCATGTGCCAGTTTTCACTAAGTCTGAGAACTGATTATGTTTTTGCCATGTTCACATGCTTGCAATTGTATTTTCTGATCCCTTTTGGCTCAAGGTCACTAAGGGACTTTTGTTAATCTCTTTGAGTAGCTCCATGCCATGTTTTACTTTGTCATGTTCAGGCCCTGTAGCATGTAGTTTTGTTGCTCCGAAGAGTGCTATCTGATCTGAAATTCCAGACAAGTGTTGATTTCACTGTCTGAAATCTGTTGACCATATGCATTTTTTGCCATGCTTGTTTGAACCTGTTAATGGATGAATTGGCCGTAGCTCAGTGCTAGACTTTTGTTAAGCATCATGAATGCATCCCTGCCATGTATTTTGAAGCCATGTTTGGGTGCTGTAGCATGTTCATCTCATTGCATTTAGATGGCTACTTGCTGTAAATCGCAGAACGTGGTCATATTTGAATTGCTTGCCATTTCCAAACCTTAACTCCGATTCCGGCGTTCTTTATATTGTTTTCAAGCAATTTCATCTCATCTTTCTAGTGGAACACTTGGATTTCCAGGTTGAGGCCAGGTTCATTCATTCCCTGTCACATCTTGCATATGCATCCCGCATCGCATCCCGCATAGCATACCATCCTTGCATCATATTGTTTGATCCTTGCACGTGGTTGATTGTGTCCTTGTTGCTTGTTTGTATTGTTTGGGTAGAGCCGGGAGACGAGTTCGCTAATGAGGAGCCCGTTGAGTTTTGCTTTCGAGGATCCAGTCAACTCTGACAACTTTGCAGGTAAGATGATCATACCCTCGAAATCACTACTATCTTTGCTTTGCTAGATGCTCGCTCTTTTGCTATGCCTATGCTACGATGCCTACCACTTGCTTTTTCATGCCCCCCAAATTGCCATGTCAAACCTCTAACCCACCATGTCCTAGCAAACCATTGATTGGCTATGTTACCCCTTTGCTCAGCCCCTCTTATAGCGTTACTAGTTGCAGGTGAAGATTGAACACCGTTCCTTGTTGGAACATTTATTTACTTGTTGGGATATCATTATATTGCCATGTTATCTTAATGCATCTATATACTTGGTAAAGGGTGGAAGGCTCGGCCTCTCGCCTAGTGTTTTGTTCCACTCTTGCCGCCCTAGTTTCCGTCATATCGGTGTTATGTTCCCGGATTTTTGCGTTCCTTACGCGGTTGGGTTATAATGGGAACCCCTTGATAGTTCGCCTTGATTAAAGTTTTTCCAGCAATGCCCAACCTTGGTTTTACCATTTGCCACCTAGCCTCTTTTTCCCTTGGGTTTCCGGAGCCCGAGGGTCATCTTATTTTAACCCCCCCCCCCGGGCCAGTGCTCCTCTGAGTGTTGGTACGAACCAGGCAGCCTGCGGGGCCACCTCGGGGAAACTCGAGGGCTGGTTTTACTCGTAGCTTGACCTATCTGAATGTGCCCTGAGAACGAGATATGTGCAGCTCCTATCGGGATTTGTCGGCACATTTGGGCGGTGTTGCTGGATTTGTGTTAACCTGTCGAAGTGTTTTGAAGAACCGAGATACCGAGTCTGATCGGAACGTCTCGGGAGGAGGTCTATTCCTTCGTTGACCGTGAGAGCTTGTCATGGGCTAAGTTGGGACTCCCCTGCAGGGATTTGAACTTTCAAAAGCCGTGCCCGCGGTTATGGGCAGATGGGAATTTGTTAATGTCCAGTTATAGATAAATTGAACCTTAACTTAATTAAAATCAATCAACAGTGTGAGTTACCGTGATGGTCTCTTCTCGGCGGAGTCCGGGAAGTGAACATGGTGTTAGAGTAATGCTTGCCGTAGGTTGTCCTCTAGTTTCTCGCTCGCGCTTTGCCTCCTCTTCTCGCTCTCTTTTGCGAACAAGATAGCCACCATATTTGCTAGTCACTTGCTGCAGCTCCACATATTATACCTTGCTTTACCTATAAGCTCAAATAGTCTTGATCACGAGGGTGTGAGATTGCTGAGTCCCTGTGGCTCACGGATTACTATTATACCAGATGCAGGGCCTGATGATTCCGCTCCAGGTGACGCGCTTGAGCTCAAGTGGGAGTTCGACGAGGACTCTCAACGATACTACGTGTCTTTCCCTGATGATCAGTAGTGATGCCCAGTTGGGGGTGATCGGGACCGTGTCGCATGTTGGGTTATCTTTTATTTTGGCGCCGTAATCGGGCCATGAGTGTTTGAATTATGTAATGTTATTTATGTACTTGATTGATGTGGCGAGTGTAAGCCAACTATGTTATCTCCCCTTTTATTATCTATATATTACATGGGATGTTGTGAAGATTGCCTAACTTGCGACATATGCCTTCAATGCGATTATGTCTCTAAGTCGTGCCTCGACACGTGGGAGCTATAGTCGCATCGAGGGTGTTACATTCTAAGTCACACCGATCTAGCCTGTAACACCTCATATCACTTTGCGGCCTCATGCACGGTATTCCCACGGGTGTCGCCTTACCATGGCCCGGGACCGTTTGCGCCTTTTGGCTCACGTATATGATAGTGTCGCTAGCATCCATATGACAGAGAACCCGGGCCGACATGACTAGTCGTGAACCCAAAGTGGCACTAACTTATGGGGACAGGCATACATGAATCAACATCGAGCATGTCAGTCAGCAGCGTGTGAATCCGGGCTGTAGCACTGGGCTAACAGGACTCCAGGAACCCGGGCTATAGCAGGCTAGGCAGGACTCCGGATGTCACCGCGTGAAATTTCCTCGAAGGGACAGACACAGGAATGAAGTGAATCACATGCCGGCCAGTCAAGTGCTCCGGAGCAGTAGTGTTGGGCTAGCAGGACTCCGATGAACCGGGCTATAGCGGACTACTATGGCTCGTGGAAGCACAAGACTACATTTCCCCATAAGAGAGGCTACCAAGGATAAACAACTAGGTTATCGGATCCCACACATACCAAGCATTTCAATCATACACACAATATGCTCGATATGTGTAAATACAACATGGAACCACAACATAACTCTACGACTCAAGTATTTATTCATTAGGCTCCGAGTAGCCAAGTATTACAAACATGGGTCTCATGACCCAACAATCATAGCATACAATCAAAGCACATGCGGAAGCTTAACATGTCTGAGTACAGACATCTATAAATGAAAAAGGCTGAGAAGCCTGACTATCTACCAGATCCTGCCGAGGCACAAGATCGTAGCTGACGTATCAAGCTAAACGTCGAAGTCCACACGGAACTACTAGCGAGACTGAAGTCTCTCTGCAAAACATAAAATAAGCAAACGTGAGTACAAATGTACCCAGCAAGACTTACATCAGAACTATCTACATATGCATCGGTATCAACAAAGGGGTGGTGGAGTTTAACTGCAGCAAGACAGCTTTGACTCAGTCGCTATCCTGAACTACAACTTCAAGTAACTCGTTTGAGGTAGCGCACACGAGTCCACATATTCACCATATCAATACACCACTATGGATCCGCTCCCGTCTCCCTATGAGAAGGCCATCCATAGCACTCATCCTTATCTTGCGAGTTTTAGAGTATCCACTTTCACTTGTCTATGAACTATGCAAGGGGTCCAAGTTTCCATATCCGAGGAATCCGGCTATTCGAATAGATAATGATAACCCTCCAGGCGTGTACTTCTTCACACACGCTCTCGCCACTTACCTCTGTACACGTCATGTATCTCGGCAACCTTCAAGCGGAAGCCTGGTGAGGGAGTCGGCCACGACCTGACTAACCACACAAGTCTCTAGTCTAGGTTTATCGCCTATTCGGGTTCCATCCGCAAGGAGATCCGGCCGGGGTGTCGCTCACGGCCCCAAACAATGTGTACAGGGTTCCCAAGCCCACCATCCGGGTGCCACTTGGTACACCAGGCCACTGTGCCTAGTCTGTCCCAAGCCCACCTATACCGGGTGCCACTTGGTAGACTACTAACACAACCTACAAACACCAAAAACTAGTTGCAACTCCTGGACAGAGATCAAGTTGATTAATAAGTCGAGAGAGCTTGGAGCGCCCGGAGCCCAATGTGTGGTAGTAACTGTTCATGGATCACAAACACAGAACTCAGTTCCTGAGGACAGCTGCAATGAGACAACCCACCATGTACTCCTACATGGCCTCTCACCGCTACCTTTACCAAATCATGTTCACACACTTAGCTCACACACAGTAGGACATGTTCATCACCATTCCAATTCATCCCCGATGAATCAGACCTGACTCAACCTTAAGCAGTAGTAGGCATGACAAACAAACATGAATGAGTAGGCACATCAGGGCTCAAACAACTCCTACTCATGCTAGTGGGTTTCATCTATTTACTGTGGCAATGACAGGTCATGCAGAGGAAAGGGGTTCAGCTACCGCAGCATGTAACAGTTGAAACATTGTTGTCCTAATGCAGTAAAAGAGAGCAGGAGCAAGAGAGAGAGAGCGATTGTATCGGAATGAACAAGGGGGTTTTGCTTGCCTGGCACTTCTGAAGATAATATAGTTCTTCATCGGTGTCATCGATCTCATCGTCGGAACGTCGTCTACTGAGAGGGGACAAACACCGGCAACAGAGAAGGAGAGCACAATCAATGCAATGCAACAATATGATGTATGATCATGACATGGCAATATGGTGTGATTTGAGCTAATGCATCTAGCTATGATTTAAATGAAGTTGGTTTGAATACATGATTCAAATTCCAACTCCATATATGATTATATAAATGCCTTTTATTTGTTTTGTCCAAAACAGAGGACAAACATTGTTCAAGCATGCATGAAAATGGTACAGATAGACTCCTTGAATTTTTCTGATAATTTTACATATATAATTTATTTCATTTGGAGTTACGGTTATTTTCTATGATTTTTAGAAGTTTTGATAATTTCTGGAATTTCCAGAATTATATTAATCCAGAAAATCATTAAAGACATCATCACTGTGTCACTAATGTGTCAGCAGGTCAACCTGACCAATGGGTCCCACTGGTCAGTGTCACAGTGCTGGCTTGGTTCACTGACGGGTGGGGCCGGTCAAGTGCCACGTCAGCACGGTCAACGCTGACGCGTGGGACCACAGTGGTTAACTAAACTAAACAGGAATTAAATTGCGGTTATTTAAGGGTGTGGGGCCCATGTGTAAGTGGGTCAGGGGGTAGTTAAGCTGGGTAATTAGTGCCTAACGACGGTGCCACATCAGCGTCGCCGGAGTTCAACGCCGACAAGCACACAGACGCGGCGACGTCCACCCTAGAGGCCACGGCAGCGGCCACTAAGGGCACCAGGGGTTACCCTTGCCCTTGCGCATCTAGCGGGGGCAGCAGCAGGTTGCGAGGCCACCGGAATCGACAGCGGCGATGGCAAAAGCGGCGGCCAGAGCTTGGTGGTTGCGGCTGGGAGGGCTAGAGCTCACGGGCGAGGGAGCTGAGAAGCGCAGCGGCATCTACACAGCACGTGGAAAAAATCTGCAAGCTTGGTTTGGTCTTTGGGGCCTGCTAGCGACAGCAGTGACGAGCGCGGCGGCGAGAAGCTCTCGGCCATGGCGGGGCTACAGCGTAGAGGGCGGGCGCGACCAGGGGAGAAGGGGGAGACGATGCGGGTGCTCACAGTGCGTCCGATGGCATCGTCGGCAAGGTCGGGGGCGGTCGGGTTGCCGCGAATCGACGACGATGGCTGTCGGTGCAGAGGACGAAGACAACAGCGATGGCGGCGCTGCGGGGCGCTCCGGCATCGTTTGTCTCGTCGGCGATGAAGAGCAGGTCAAGGCGGAGCTTCCAGAGAGGGAAAAGGGGGCACGGGGTCGGCGGTGGCTTCGGAAACGGCAGCGGCGCGCTCATGACCGGCTCAGCCATGGGGAGGAACGAGAGAGGGAGGCAAGGGGGAGAGTGAACGAGGGGTTCGAGGGGGTGCGTGGCGTCTCTGGGGCGTCGAGGAGGAGCCAGGCTGGCTGGGAGGGAGGAGGTGGCCAGGGCGCGTGCCCACGCGCGGCGACCACACGCCCTCCTGCCTACTGGCAGGAGGTTGAAGACGATGGGGGTGCCTGCTGGGCTGGGCCAACAGTGCTAGGCCGCAGCTCGGCCGCCAAGTAGGTTAGGTAGGTGGCCTAGTGGCCTTCTCTCCCTCTCTTTTATTATTTGTTTCAGTTTTTCTAATTTTTGCTACTGTTTTGCAAATAAAATACTAACCAAAACACTTTGGTTAATTCTGTAAATTTTTGTGAGGAATATTTGAATTATTTTCAAACCACACAACAAATTTTAGAATATTTGGTGCAACCAATATTTAATGGTAATTTTAAACTCCAACTCAATATCATAATGATTTAATTCAATGACCAAAATGTCCTGGAAAAATATGCATCATCTCTGGTAGAGGATTTCACCTTTTTCCATAAATCATGAACATTTTAAAAGGATATTTTGAGGTCATTGAAAATATTTTGGTTGAACCTATTTGAATTGCATTTGTGCTAGGGTTTATCAATCCCCAATTCAAATTTCTTAAATTTAAATATGGTGACATGAATGCTTTCATGCAACTAGTTACATGCAAATCTAGGGTCGTGACATTATTGAAGCTCACTTACAATTGCATCAAATTTGTGCCACCATCCTAACCAAGCTCCACCATAAGCTTTTACTTCTGTAGGTGTGAGAAACCGACAAGAGCTAGTACCAATTGTGCTATTTCCTTCTCCTACATTGGAGTGATCATCGATTCACTTTCAACTTCGGTCAAGGTACATTTGGTATTCGTTCTTCTCTTTCTACCACTCACATTTGTCTTGGAATGATGGATAGGCCAAGTACTTCTACCAACCCACTCTTCATGGAGCAACACGACGACATGAACTCTTTCGTCACCAAGAGTCACCTCTTTGGTGCACAACGTGCTTTGCATCAAGAGCAACAAGCCATGAGTGACCGCATCGACAACCTCGCCATCGACTTGCGACTCTCCGAGCAATGTACAAGGGACTACTTCGACCACAAGCTCGACGATCACAAGCAAGAGAATGATGCAAGGATGGACCAGATTCACGCTTTGTTGATCAACCGCTCTTCTTCCACTTCAAGAAGGAGCCGTTCAAGTCGCCACTCGGACTTCACTCTCTCCGGCTCAAGTACACCGACATCGAACACTCTTCGCTATGCCGCGCGCAACGAGCATCAAGCAAGCCTCAATCCTCTACGTGACACCAACTCGCAAGAGCATCGATGACGTCAAACCCAAGAGGCCTTTGCGCTAGCACAAGAATGACAACGACAACGCCAACATGAAGAGGAAGAGCGAGCGCGTCTACACCAAGTTGCTCAAGATGTCGAGGCACAACGTCAAGAACAACACCTCCGTGACGCTCAAGCACTTGCGGCGCAAAAAACCCTACAAGATTCAAGTCGAGCTGTAGCCGACCGAGGCCGACAAGCCCGTGAACAAGAAGAAGCACTTTGCGATGAAATTCAAGAACGAAGATTTCAAGCTCGCGTGCATCATCAAGTTCCTCCTCGAGCTCGACAAGCTCATCAACAAGCTCGCCAAGAACAACAAGTCAATCCAGAGCATGAAGACAATGGAGTTCCACCACGACAAGAGCAACATGAGGATGACAACCCTCCGCGCCAAGAGCACCACGAGTTGAACAATCATCAACAACATGGGCGTCATCATCCCCGACCACAACACAATGAAGAGCAACGCTACGACAAACTCAAGTTCACCATGCCCAAGTTCAATGGAAGCAACGATCCCGAAGAATACATTTCATGGGCATGGAAATTTGACAAGCTTCCATTTGCACAACTATGAAGAAGAGAAGAAGATCGCAATGGCATCCCTTGAGTTCCAAGACTATGTCCTCATTTAGTGGGAACAAGTTATCAAGTGCCGAGAGGCACGAGGTGAACTACCCATCACTACTTGGGCGCAAATGAAGGATGTCATGAGAGCATGCATCGTACCAACCTACTACAACCGTGACCTCTTCAAGAAACTCCAACTACTCAAGCAAGGAACAAAGAGTGTTGAAGAGTACTACAAGAGATGGAGATTGCAATGATACGAGCCTATGTCACGGAAGATGGTGAGCAAACTATGGCACGTTTCTTGAATGGGCTTAACCATCCTATCAAGAAAATCGCTGACTTCCAACCATACTCGAACCTCATCGAGCTAGTGCACCAAGCTACCAAAGCGGAATGCCAAGTGCAAGATGATTTCAAGTATGCCAAGTTCTCATCCAAGTCCTACGGTTCCTCCAACAACCAAGCTTCAACGAATCCAACAACGACTACAAAGCTTTCTACTACCAACATCGATGAGTCGACTTCCAAGAAAGCTTTTTCAACTACAAGCCATCCTACTATGAGCAACTTCAAGCCGAGAGCTTCATCATCATCAACTCCAACCGATGAGACCGTCAAGACGAGTTCCTTCAAGTGTTTCACTTGCGGAGGCCGAGGCCACAAGTCCTACAAGTGCACCAACAAGCGGACCATGATCCTCAACGACGACAGCACTTACGACTCAACGAGTGAAGAAGAAATGGACGCCATCGAGCAAGTCGCCATGCACCGGCAAGAGAACGATGAAGAGGAACAAGTCTTTTGCGACGAAGACTCAAGTCCCGCACTTGTTGTCTCCAAAGTCTTGACCCTCCAACATCACCAAGAAGAAGACCAAAGATGCCACATATTCCACACCAAGGCCGGCATCAATGGACGATCCGTCAAGGTCATCATCGATGGAGGGAGTTGTCATAATCTAGCAAGTGAAGAACTTTGCTCTAAGCTCCAATTTCCCAAGACGAAGCATCCACATCCATACAAAGTGCAATGGCTTAGTGACTCTGGCACCATCCAAGTCGAGCACCGAGTACAAGTCTCCTTCAAAATCGACGCCGACAAAGACACCTTGGAGTGCGACGTCGTTCCTATGACCGTTTGTCATCTTTTCCTTGGACGGCCATGGAAATTCGATAGAGGAGTCGTCCACAACAGCCGAATGAACCACTACATCTTCAAGATGAAGGGCAAGGAGTACGTCCTCCGTCCAATGTCTCCAAGCCAAGTGATCGCCGACAAGAAAGCCACCCATCGTGGAGATCATAGTGAGAGAGCAAGCTACCAAAAGGAGAGTGAGCGCCACAAGCCAAAATCGAGTGCCTCCACGATGAACGAAAACAAGAACCTAGTTCTATTTGCCACCAAACGTGAGATAAGAGAAGTGTGTGAGAACCCATCTAGTTTCCTACACTACATCCTCATGTGCAAGGACAATGCACCACAAACTAACACTTCTCACACTCTTCCTCTAGTGTTGTCTTCTCTTTTGCAGGAATTTCAAGATGTTTTCCCCGATGAGCTACCTCCGAGTCTACCTCCTCTACGAGGCATTGAGCGCCGAATCGACCTCATCCGGGGAGCACCTCTTTCGAACAAAGTTCCATACCGTGTCAACCCCAACGAAACAAAAGAAATACAAAGGCAAGTAAAGCATCTCATAGACCATGGACATGTGCATGAAAGTTTGGGCCCTTGTGCTATTCCGGTCATTCTTGTGCCAAAATGTGATGGTAGTTTTCGCATGTGCTCCGATTGTAGACCTATCAATGCTATCACCGTTCGCTATAGGTATCCCATTCCACGCCTAGATGATATGCTTGATGAGCTTAGCGGTGCCACTATCTTTTCCAAAATTGATCTTAAGAGTGGTTACTATCAAATCTGCATACAATAGGGTGATGAATGGAAAACCGCCTTCAAAACCAAGTTTGGTTTGTATGAGTGGTTAGTCATGCCTATTGGTCTTTCGGAAGCACTGGGCACTTTTATGCGCCTTATGAATCATGCCTTTCGCCCTAACATTGGTATATTTGTTGTGGTCTACTTTGATGACATTCTTGTGTTTGGCAAATCTATCAAAGAGCATGTCACCCATGTCCGCACCGTTTTGCAAACTCTTAGAAAAGAGCGCCTCTATGCTAATATGGAGAAATGTCTTTTTGGTGCTGATAAGCTCGTTTTCTTGGGTTTTGTTGTTTCTTCTAAGGGTGTTCATGTTGATGAGTCCAAGATTAATGCTATTAAGACTTGGCCGCAACCAACCAACTTGCATCAAGTGCGTAGTTTTCTTGGCCTTGCGGGTTTCTATCGTCGCTTTGTGAAGGATTTTAGCACCATTGCTTCGCCTTTGCATGCTTTGAGCAAAAAGAATGCACCTTTTGTTTGGGGACCATCCCAAGATACCGCATTCAATGAGATTAAGAATTTTCTTACTCATGCTCCCGTGCTTGCTTTACCCAACTTCGACAAGCCTTTTGAGATCCATTGCGATGCTAGTGGTAATGGCATAGGAGGTGTGTTAACGCAAGAGAAGCGCCCCATAGCTTACTTTAGTGAGAAACTCTCCGGAGCGCAACTCAATTACCCCATCTATGACAAAGAGCTATATGCTTTAGTCCGCGTTTTGCATGAATGGGAACATTACCTTTGTCCCCATGAGTTTATCATTCATACCGATAATGAGTCTCTCAAGTATCTTAAGGGATAAACCAAGTTGAACAAGCGTCATGCTAAATGGAGTGAATTTATTGAGTCTTTTCCTTATGTCATCAAGTACATCAAGGGTAAAGAAAACTTTGTAGCGGACGCTCTTTCCCGCATATGCATGTTTGTTACACAACTTGAGTTAGATGTCATTGGCTTTGAGCATATCAAAGACTTGTATGAGCATGATGCAACTTTTTCTACTCCTTATGCCATGTGTTTGTCGAATACATCTTGGGAACGCTATTACATTAAAGACGGATATCTTATGAGAGCTAAAAAACTTAGTATTCCCGAGTCCTCTCTTCATTTGTTGCTTTTGCAGGAATCTCATGGAGGAGGCTTAATGGAACATTTCGAACGCGACAAAACGTTCGCCATGCTCTCGAAAAAGTACTTTTGGTCAAAGATGTTTCGGGACGTCAATCGTTTCACCAACCGATGCTCTACATGTCGGAAAGCTAAATCCAAAGCTCAATCTCATTAGCATGGACTTTGTACTTGGTTTGCCTAGTACACGAAATGGGAAAGATTCAATATTTGTCATTGTGGACCGTTTCTCAAAAATGACACATTTTATTCCTTGCAACAAGATAGACGATGCTTCACATGTTGCTAATCTCTTTTGTAGGGAAATATTACGTCTGTATGGTGTGCCAAAGACTATCGTCTCGGACCGCGAGTCAAGTTCCTTAGCTACTTTTGGAAGACCCTATGCGCCAAGCTCGGAATCAAGCTACTCTTCTCCATGGCTTACCATCCTCAAACCGATGGCCAAACAGAGGTGACAAACCGCACACTCTCCGCTCTACTTCGAGTACTCATCAAGAAGAACATCAGGGAGTGGGAGGAGTGCCTACCTATTGCCGAGTTTGCCTACAACTGGGATAGACACTCAACAACTGGCAAGTCACCCTTCGAGGTCGTCTGCGGATTCAACACATTGTCACCATTGGACATTCTTCCTCTACCACTCCAAGTGCGCGAGTGCGCGAGCAACACATCTCAAGAAGGTGCATGAAGATACGAGAAACACCATCGAGCGCCAAGTACAATGCCTTGCGACCAAGCTCAACGTCAACAAGCACCCTATGGTCTTCAATATCGGTGATCTCGTGTGGCTACACCTTCGCAAGGACCGCTTTCCCCAAGGACGCAAGTCCAAACTTCGACCAAGAGCGGACGGACCCTTCAAGGTGCTCGCACGCTACAATGACAATGCTTACAAGATCGACCTCCCTCGCGACATGTACAACATCAGCGATATCTTCAATGTCAAGGACCTCTCGCCGTTCCATGGTGATGAAGAATTCGATCCGAGAACGGATCTTCCCCAAGGGAGGGGAGATGATGCGGAGCATCCCAAGGTCATCCCCATGGACCTACCTACATCTCCCATGACACCACTTGGACCAATGACAAGAGCCCGTGCGAGAGCCATTGAGAACGAGGTTAACTCTCTCCTTGTTGAACTTCACTTTTACCCACTTGAGACATGACTACTACCTCAAACGGAGATTCTTTGTGTGCTTAGGTACCATGTAAGCAACCAAGGAGAAGTCACGATGCAAGAAGACATCAAGAGCATGAAGAACATCATCCCAGCTCAGAAGTCCCGGAACAACCGCCCATGCACCGCCCAACTACCGCCTGGGCAGTACAACCGCTCGACCACCGGTCAAGCTCCTGACATCAAGCGGTGCAAGGCCGGTACAACACATGTTTATCCCTGCAACAGCCCCCAGACTGGTACAACCGTCCCAGGCACCGGTACAACCGCTGAGCGCATCCGGGAACGCCTCCAGGAACCACTACCTGAGCTCCCAGCGGTACATCCACCCCCATGACAGGTACAACCGCCCCGCCTATGCGCAGTGACAAGGGTTTCACCCCATGTATCCCCCAACTTAACCCCCCTTGGACTATATATACTTGTCCCTTAGCTCTGTACTAGGATTAGCATTGGTTTAGCTCATTTTGCGAGATAGAGCTTCGCTCATCCACATCGGATCTGCTCTTCGTGAGAGACCGCAGCCTCTTCGGAGAAGATCCCTTTGGATTCAAGACCCCTCTTTAGGGAAGAACATCAAGACCTCCTCACAGAGAAGACCGGTTACCGTGTATCGTCCTTGTCCGTGGACCGTGTATCGTTCTATGTATCCATGCCCCTTTATGATTTCCCCCTCGTGTTCTTCGTGCCCTTCACGGGATCCGCTCCTATCATGAAAGATTGGCCCCTAGGGTTCTTACCCTACATCAACCTCCTCCAGCTTGTCCAGGCAACCACGCTCTGTGGCCTGTTCCCAGGCTACCTGCTCTAGCTCGGCGTCACGGTCGGCGACCACACCATCCCGGGCCTTCAGGTCCTCCTCCTGCACCTCAAGCTGGCAAACCTGGGCGGCCTGCTTGTCGTGGAGGGTCCTGAGCTCAGCCTGTGCAGCACGGCAGCGCTCTTCGGCGGCCTTGGCGTCCTGCATCGCTACGTCGCAGGCGGCTACGGCTAGGGCGGCCACCTTCCGGCCCTCCTTTGATGATGCCACGGCTTGGGCCCAGGTTGCCCTGACGGACGCGTTGGCATTGAGCCACCCCGAGACCAGCTCCAGGGGCTCCCCCGACGCCCTGCACTGGTCGGGGCCCTAAAGATCGCCCCAGAGCCAGTCCAGCATGGAGAAGGCCTCCTCTAGGGCACCAGGCATGGTGGAAGAACCATGGTCCATCGACGCGATGGCTGGGGGAGGAAACAGCGCCGAAGTCAAGACCGGCGAAGCAGCAGCAGCGGAGAGGGCCAGGGGCTTCGGAGCACTTGGGTCTTTCGCAAGCAAAATGAGGGCGAGGGCCTCCAGAGTCGGCTTGGACATAGGGGTTTTCCTCTCCTGAGGCTGGCCCCCAGAGCCTCGAGGGGGGGGGGGGGGTAATCCTGCTGCGGGAGCATGAGAGGCTACCTCGTCCTTCTACACCGGAGTCGTTGCGACCACGGCTGGTCGCTAGGCCTCGGCGGCTCCAGCGTACTCTTTCCTCCTCTTGGCTGCTAACATCAGTCTGGCATCAAGATGGAGACATTGCATATTGCATCGAGATCAAAGAGCAAGGTCTAGGAGATACACTTACTGATCCGTGGTGACGTAATTCCTCTTCCTGCCCAGGAACGCAAGCTTCCCGGGCATGGGCGTCAACATGCTCTTAGGGGTGGACGAGCGTGCGGTCGACTCTATGATGGTGGCGGCCAGCGACGAGTTGGAGCCACTGCCCTGGGAAATCAGCGCCGACCTATCCTCCTTCGGGATCCCCTGCCTCAGCCTCTTCCGAGGGGTGCCACCGGACCTCATGGTGACCTCGGTGCAGAGCGGCGACTCCCTGACCGGGTACTCGCCGACATCATCGTCATTAGAGAAGGCCCGGAGGAGATCGCTCTACTGAGGGGGAGAGGTCTCTTCGCTCTCCTCCAAGGTTGCCTCTTAGTCTACCTTCTCCTCCTCCTCGGACTCGCCAGAGGACACCGGCACCGGGGAGCCCTGGGGCTACGAAGGTTTCAGCAGCACAAGCCCACGCTCATTGAAGTTGGGCATGGCAGCGGATACCTTCTCTACATCGATGTGGCAGTACAGCGGGAGGTGGGCATCTGGGGGGCAACCCTGGTCCTTCCCGAGGAAGGTGCGCATGACCTTGCTCAGCTTCTCGTCAAGCAAGTTATCCGGGTGCGACTGAAGGTCATCTTCCATTCCATTGAAGCTCCACAAGGGGCGCGAACACGCCTGGAAGTCCTTGACGATCATGGCCCCTGTTAGCTTCTTCGTCTTCAGGCCCTCCACCTTTAGGTCGGTCATCATCCTCTCTAGCAACAGCTTTGCCCGGGGGTCGGTGAGCTTCTCGTGAGCCCATCCATCTAGGGGCATTGGCAGCGCGGTCGGCAGCTCCAACTGAGAGTGGGAGCGCTTGGCGTCCATCAAGATCCACTTGTTTCGGAAGTCCTCCACCTTCTTTCTGGTCCGTCAGATTGCGTTGCTGCAATTGGCCGAAATGAAGCTGGTGCACCCCGAGCACTGGCCGCCGCTTATCCGGAGGTAGAAGAAGTGGTGGAATAGTGCAATGGAGGGCATCACACCCACAAACGCCTCAAAGTGGAAAGCGAAGACTGACAGGAGCAGGATGGAGTTGGGGTGAAGATGGAGGGAATGGAGCCCATAATGGCGGAGGATGGTGATGAAGCTATGTACCTAGGGCAGGGTCATGGATCTGTCCAACATACCCTCCCCAAGGACATCTCTATAAAGAATCAGAAGTAGTCGAAGAGAAACCATCATCCACTCGACCGTGGAGATGTGCTCACTCGACCACCTTGAAGACACACGACCACCAGAAGATGAGAAACCCTCCACTCTACAACGGTCAGTACTTAAACCATAGCATTATGGACATTTATAATACTTTACTGTAGACATTACCAGTAATGCCCCTGCTTTATGAGCATTGAACCTTGTGTAACGGAGGGGAGCTGGGGTCCTGGCGCACTCTATATAAGCCACCCCCTCCTTTGGGACAAGGGTTCGCACTTTCTGTAATTCACACACATATATTCAGTCGACCGCCTCTGGGCTTCGAGACGTAGGGCTGTTACTTCCATTGAGAAGGGCCTGAACTCGTAAACTCGTGTGTACAACTCCTCCATAGCTAGGATCCTGCCTCTACATTCCTACCCCCCTATTCTACTGTCGGTCTTAGGACCACGACAGTTGGCGCCCACCTTGTGGCAGGTGTCTTAGCGACTTGTTGGAGAAGTTGTGATTTTTCCGATCCCCTTCATCATGGTTTCAGGCGGAGGTCTGGCTGAGGGCTGCGAGATCCGTCTCGGCGCGCTCGTTTTTGTCGCCGACGACTCCGCTTGGCTTCAGGAGGCACCACTCGACGCCGACGCGCTCCCCGCCCGCGGGGCGACGCACTTTCGCGCGTGCGTCCGCGGCGTCCTCCTGCGGCAACCGTCGACCCAGTACCAGTCGACTCCAGCATCCTTTCCCCTCCCTGCGACCCGCCGGAGCAAATGCACCGGTCGGTCGAGGCTTCAGCGGTGGGTGAAGCATGCGGTGGCCCGCCAGTCGGCCACCCCTCAAGTCGCGGCGAACGAGCCCGATGAATATCTCTATGGCCGGTTCGATCTGTCGACTGGACCTGTAGAGACCGCATCCGAGTGCGACAGCAGCGACCCAGCAGCGGAAGTCCTGATGGTCAATGGACCATGTAGTCCTCCTGGCTTCAATCGTGAAGAAGGAGGTGACGGAGGAGTACCGCCCCAAACCCCTCTCCTCGCAGCAGAGGGATGAACTTCATCACTGGAACATGGATGCCCTGCATACTCCTATAGTTGGAGAGACCCCTGAGGCCCAGGCCTTGGAGCAGGCGCGCTTGGCCAACCTGGCTGAGCGCACTCGACTAGAGAACCTCCAACGCGCACTCGACGATCGTGCTCGACAACGTGCTCCTGAGTCCAGTCGACGCCAGCTTTTTCCACCTCCGACTCAGGTATATCGAACCCCCATCCAGAATCTAGCAGCTGCTGCCCGGATAGCAGAGTCGATCCAACCTTCCCAATCAGAAGCTGGCCGAGGTCTGGTGTAGATCAGAGCCTTGCTCTGGGCAGCAAGGGACCAGAATACGGTCGTATCTCAGTCGCGGAATTGGATCCATAGTAGGCCCGTGGTTGCAGACACAGGTCAGTCGGCCCATAGTCCGAGATTGCCCCCGAGGCGTGAGGGACGTGGAGATTGACGTGATCAGTACAGAAACCAAGAGCAGTATGATCGCCGTGCCGATCATGGTGATCGCCGTCGAGTGCCCACGCCTCCTCCAAGGAGTGGGTCATACGTGCCTCGGTCACATGAAGACAGACGCCCTCACAGTGTCGGAAGAGATATTCCAATCGACCCCAGGGATCCCGGCTTTGACGCGAGATCTATTCTCGTGCAGGGCTTGGTCGACAGAAACAGAGCTCACCGAGAGGGCCATGGCAGAGATCCGCAAACCAGCAACATGGTGCATGTTTCTGGCCCAGAGTGCTTCAGTAGAGCTATCAGAGCTGCGGTGATTCCCCCCAACTTCAGGTTGGCGACTAGAGTCAGTAAGTTCACCGGAGAGTCCAAGCCTGACACTTGGCTTGAAGACTACAGAGTGGCTATCCAGATTGGCGGCGGCAATGATGAAGTGGCTATGAAACACCTTCCTCTGATGTTGGAGGGCTCGACTAGAGCATGGCTGAATCAGTTGGCGCCTGGCAACATCTATACTTGGGAAGATCTCGCCCGAGTGTTCGTCAGAACATTCGAGGGTACTTGCAAACGGCCAGCAGGTTTGACAGAATTGCAGTGTTGCGTCCAGAAACTGAATGAAACTTTGAGTGATTATATCCAGAGATGGATCACCCTACACCACAGGGTAGAAGATGTGTCTGATCATCAGGCAATTTGTGCTTTCAAGGAAGGTGTCAGGTATCGAGAGTTGAATCTGAAATTCGGTCGGATAGGAAACATGACTCTGACTCGGATGATGGAAATTTCCACCAAGTATGACAATGGTGAAGAGGAAGAGCGACTCCGGAGTGGCAAGCACAAAGCAGTCGCCCACGAAGTCGGGGGAGGAAACTCCAGTAGGAAACAGAACCGCAACGCCGAGCCGGCTGCTCCTGGTGAAGCTTTGGCTATGGTTCAAGGAAAGTTCAAGGCGAAGCCCAAGGGGCCGTGGAACCCCAAGAAAGTAAAAGATCAAGATGGAAAATGACGTGTTGGATCTGTCGTGCCATATCCACACCAAAGAAGATGAAGAAGGTAATTTCATTTACCCGAATCACACCACTCGGCACTGTCGACTCCTAATCCAGCAGTTCCGAGAGAAACATCCCAAGGAAAAGGAGAAGGAGGTAGACAAGGCTGAGGATGAGGGAGAGGATGACCATGGTTATCCCCACGTGAATTCCACTCTGATGATATTTGCTGACGTCGAGAGCAAAAGTAGATTGAAAGTCATCAATAGGGAAGTGAACATGGTCGCTTCGGCGACACCCAGTTACTTGAAGTGGTCGCAGACTGCCATTACATTCGACCAGTCTGATCATCCGATGCACATTGCCACCCCTGGGAGGCAGGCACTAGTGGTTGACCCGGTGGTCGAAGGCACTCGACTGACAAAGGTCCTGATGGACAGTGGCAGTGGACTAAACATTCTGTATGCATAAACGTTGAAAGGAATGGGCATTCCGATGTCCAGACTCAGCGAAAGCCATATGAGTTTCCATGGTGTCATTCCAGGCAAGAAGGCTGCATCCCTCGGTCAAATTGCACTCGACGTGGTTTTCGGTGATTCCAAAAATTACCGCAAAGAAAAGATGACGTTTGAAGTTGTGGATTTCCAGAGTGCCTATCATGCAATTCTAGGCAGGCCAGCTTATGCACGATTTATAGCTCGACCATGTTACGTGTACCTCAAACTGAAGATGCCTGGTCCCAGAGGAGTGATCACTATCTCTGGTAATCGGAAGAAGGCAGAAGAGTGCTTCCAGAAGGGCTCAAAGATCGCTGATGCCCAGATGGCCGTCGTAGAATTGCAGGAATACCAGAAAAATGCAGATTCGAGTGACTTGCTGCGTGCCAAGAAGCCAGCCACAGATTCAGTGTTCCAGTCGTCTGGTGAAACGAAGTCGATTCACATTCACCCGACGGATCCCAATGCAGCTCCGACTCACATTTCAACCACACTCGACTCCAAATAGGAAGAAGCGCTCATCCAGTTCCTCTGTGAGAACTGGGACATCTTTGCATGGAAGCCCTCTGACATGTCGGGTGTTCCCAGGGGACTGGCTGAGCATCGTTTGCGAGTCGACCCGAAAGTGAAACCAGTCAAAGAGCCTCTTTGACGGTCCGCCGTCCAGAAAAGAAAAGCAATCGGTGAAGAGGTGGCTCGGCTTTTGGCTGCTGAGTTTATCCGAGAGATTTGCCACTCCGAGTGGCTAGCCAATGTTGTCATGGTCCCAAAGAAAGACGACTCACTTCGCATGTGTATTGATTTCAAGCATATCAATCGGGCCTGCCCGAAAGATCACTTCCCTCTCCCTCGCATCGACCAGATAGTCGACTCGACTGCTGGGTGTGAACGTTTGTCCTTTTTGGACACCTACTCTGGGTACCGCCAGATCCTTCTGTATGGACCCGACGAAATAAAGACAGCTTTTATCACCCCATTTGGGTGCTTCTGTTATGTCACAATGCCATTCGGTTTGAAGAACGCCGGAGCCACATTCATGCGGATGATTCAGAAGTGCCTGCTCACTCAGATCAGTCGGAATGTGGAAGCATACATGGATGACATTGTGGTCAAGTCGAGTAAAGGTTCCGACCTACTGACTGACCTTGCTGAAACATTTGTCAACCTCAGAAGGTATGATATCAAGCTCAATCCATCAAAGTGCACATTTGGAGTCCCAGACGGAAAGTTACTCAGTTTCCTTGTTTCCGAATGAGGAATCGATGCTAACCCAGAGAAAGTAGGCGCTATACTCCGAGTGAAACGCCCTGTCTGTGCGCATGATGTCCAGAAGCTTACTGGTTGCTTGGCTGCCCTAAGGCAATTCATTTCTCGCCTCGGTGAAAAGGCATTGCCTCTTTACCGATTGATGAAGAAATCAGATAAGTTCAAGTGGACCCCAGAAGCTGATACAGCATTTGCAGAGCTAAAAGCCCTGCTTTCCACCAAGCCGGTGCTTGCTGCTCCAATCAGCAAAGAGCCTCTACTTCTTTATATAGCAGCCACTGGACAAGTCGTCAGTATAGTACTTACGGTCGAGTGGGAAGAAGAAGGAAAAGATTATAAGGTTCAACGCCCAGTTTATTATATTTCTGAAGTCCTGACCCCGTCAAAGCAGAGATATCCTCACTATCAGAAGCTTGTCTATGGGATTTCCATCACCATGAAGAAGTTTGCACACTATTTCTCAGATCACTCGGTTACAGTCGTCAGCAACGCTCCATTGTCAGAGATTCTACACAACAGGGATGCAACTGGTCGAGTGGCCAAATGGGCGATTGAACTCCTTCCCTTGGATATCAAGTTTGAGGCAAAGAAAGCTATCAAGTCCCAAGCAATAGCAGATTTCCTCGCCGAGTGGATCAAACAGCAACTTCCAACTCAAGTTCACTCGGAGCACTAGACCATGTTCTTTGATGGATCCAAGATGCTGAATGGGTCTGGTGCTGGTGTAGTTCTGGTATCCCCCCGAGGAGATAGGCTCAGATATGTCCTCCAGATTCACTTTGATTCCTCCAATAATGAAGCATAAATATGAATCACTCCTGTATGGGTTGCGCATGGCCATCTCACTCGGGGTCCGTCACCTCATGGTCTATGGCGAATCAGATTTGGTAGTTAATCAAGTGATGAAGGAGTGGGACGTCAGAAGCCCAGCCATGACTAGTTACTGCAACGCGGTGAGAAAGCTTGAGAAGAAGTTTGAGGGGTTAGAACTCCACCACATACCCTGACTGAAAAATCAAGCAACCAATGATTTGGCAAAGATAGGTTCCAAGAGAGAAGCCATTCCCAGCAATGTGTTTTTAGAGCATATTCACTCACCGACGGTTCAGGAAGATCCTTTCACTGAAGAGCCCCCGCAACCTAAGAGCGCCACAGATCTGACTGAAGTCGAGGTCCTAGCCATGGTCGACCTGATCATGGAGGTTCTGGCCATAACTCCCGACTGGACGGTGCCCTACATTGCGTACATCCTCAGGAAAGAACTCCCAGAAGATGAAGAAGAGGCTCGACAAATCGTCCATCGATCCAAGGCCTTACTGTGATAAGAGGGCAGCTGTTCAGGGAAAGCGTGACTGGAGTCGGTCAGAAATGCATAACACCAGAAGAAGGTCGAATGATCCTCAATGACATCCACTCGGGGACCTGTGGTCATCATGCGTCCTCTCGGGCTATCGGGGCTAAAGCATACCAAGCTGATTCTATTGGCCACGAGCAAATGAAATGGCGAAAGATATAGTCGACAGATGTGAAGGCTGCCAATTTTACTCCGACATGTCTCACAAGCCAGCGTCAGCCCTGAAGACCATCCCCCTCATCTGGCTCTTTGCTGTTTGGGGACTGGATATGGTTGGACCACTGAGAACTGGCAGGAGCGGCTTCACTCATGTGCTCGTTGCAGTCGACAAGTTTACCAAATGGATCGAAGCTAAACCTAACAAGAACCTTGATGCAAGAACTGCTGTCAGTTTTATCAAAGAATTGACATTAGATATGGAGTCCCGCACAGCATCATCACAGACAACGGATCGAACTTCGATTCTGATGAGTTCAGAGCTTTCTGCGCCTCTCAGGGCACTCGAGTTGATTATGCTTCTATCACTCACCCGCAGTCGAACGGACAGGCAGAAAGAGCCAATGGCCTAATTCTCAAAGGACTGAAACCCCGACTGATGCATGATCTCAAACACGCAGTAGGTGCTAGGGTTGATGAACTTTCGTTAGTTCTGTGGGGTTTAAGGACAACTCCTAATCGGTTGACCAGACGAACTCCTTTCTTCTTAGTCTATGGAGCCGAAGCTGTCCTGCCAAGTGACCTGCTCCACAATGCACCCCGAGTTGAGCTCTTCTCCGAAGAGGAAGCAAAGCAGGCCCGGCAAGATTCAGTCGATCTCTTAGAGGAGGAAAGAGGGATGGCCTTGATCCGCTCGACCATTTATCAGCAAGACTTGCATCGATTCCACGCCAGAAATCTAAGGGGTCGAGCCTTTCAAGAAGGAGACCTGGTTCTTCGAGTGGATCAGCAGAAACCACACAAGCTCGCCCCGACTTGGGAAGGCCCCTTCATCGTCACCAAAGTTCTTCACAGTGGAGCATACCATCTTTACAGTATTGAGCATCAGAAAGACGAGCCACGGGCTTGGAACGTGGAGCTGCTCCGCCCCTTTTACACTTAAGCACTCGTTTGAATAAAGTGTAATAAGAAACACCTTTTGTAATTTGTTTATCAAAGACAAGAGCTTATTGTCCTGTCATTCGATTGTTGTTTTCTTATCTACTTCTGAAATCCCCCAGTGGGTGGGCTTAGTCACGAATCCGTTTCGCCTAAGTTTGAAAAAATCCTACCGAGTGGAGAGCAATCCTCCCACTCGGGGGCTTAGCGGTAGTCCAGCACTCGCCTATATTCTCTCACTAGGAGGCTTAGCTGCAGTCCAATACTCGCCTAAGTTTGAAAAAATCCTACCGAGTGGAGAGCAATCCTCCCACTCGGGGGCTTAGCTGCAGTCCAGCACTCGCCTAAGTACTCTCACTAGGAGGCTTAGCTGCAGTCCAGTACTCGCCTAAGTTTGAAAAAAATCCTACCGAGTGGAGAGCCATCCTCCCACTCGGGGGCTTAGCGGTAGTCCAGCACTCGCCTAAGTTCTCTCACTAGGAGGGTAAGTTGTAGTCCAGTACTCTCCTAAGTTTGAGAAAATCGTACCGAGTGGAGAGCAATCGTCCCACTCGGGGGCTTAGCTGTAGTCCAGCACTCGCCTAAGTTCTCTCACTAGGAGGCTTAGCTGCAGTCCAGTACTCACCTATGTTTGAAAAAATCCTACCGAGTGGAGAGCAATCCTCCCACTTGGGGGCTTAGCTGCAGTCCAGCACTCGCCTAAGTTCTCTCACTAGGAAGCTTAGCTGCAGCCCAGTACTCGCCTAAGTTTGAAAAATCCTACCGAGTGGAGAACAATCCTCCCACTCGGGGGCTTAGTTGCAGTCCAGCACTCGCCTAAGTTCTCTCACTAGGAGGCTTAGCCACAGTCCAGTACTCGCCTAAGTTTGAAAATATCCTATGGAGTGGAGAGCAATCCTCCCACTCGAGGGGTTAGCTGCAGTCCAGCACTTGCCTGAGTTTTCTCACTAGGACTCTTAGCTGCAGCCCAGTACTCGCCTAAGTTTGAAAAAATCCTACCGAGTGGAGGGCCATCCTCCCACTCGTGGACTTAGCTATAGTCCAGCACTCGCCTAAGTTCTCTCACTAGAAAGCTTAGCTGCAGTCCAGTACTCGCCTAAGTTCTCTCACTAGGAGGCTTAGCTGCAGTCTAGTACGCGCCTAAGTTTGAAAAAATCCTACCGAGTGGAGAGCAATCCTCCCACTCGGGGGCTTAGCGGTAGTCCAGCACTCGCCTATATTCTCTCACTTGGAGGCTTAGCTGCAGTCCAATACTCGCCTAAGTTTGAAAAAATCCTACCGAGTGGAGAGCAATCCTCCCACTCGGGGGCTTAGCTGCAGTCCAGCACTCGCCTAAGTACTCTCACTAGGAGGCTTAGCTGCAGTCCAGTACTCGCCTAAGTTTGAAAAAAATCCTACCGAGTGGAGAGCCATCCTCCCACTCGGGGGCTTAGCGGTAGTCCAGCACTCGCCTAAGTTCTCTCACTAGGAGGGTAAGCTATAGTCCAGTACTCTCCTAAGTTTGAGAAAATCGTACCTAGTGGAGAGCAATCGTCCCACTCGGGGGCTTAGCTGTAGTCCAGCACTCGCCTAAGTTCTCTCACTAGGAGGCTTAGCTGCAGTCCAGTACTCACCTATGTTTGAAAAAATCCTACCGAGTGGAGAGCAATCCTCCCACTTGGGGGCTTAGCTGCAGTCCAGCACTCGCCTAAGTTCTCTCAATAGGAAGCTTAGCTGCAGCCCAGTACTCGCCTAAGTTTGAAAAATCCTACCGAGTGCGAGAACAATCCTCCCACTCGGGGGCTTAGCTGCAGTCCAGCACTCGCCTAAGTTCTCTCACTAGGAGGCTTAGCCACAGTCCAGTACTCGCCTAAGTTTGAAAAAATCCTATGGAGTGGAGAGCAATCCTCCCACTCGGGGGGTTAGCTGCAGTCCAGCACTTGCCTGAGTTTTCTCACTAGGACTCTTAGCTGCAGCTCAGTACTCGCCTAAGTTTGAAAAAATCCTACCGAGTGGAGGGCAATCCTCCCACTCGTGGACTTAGCTATAGTCCAGCACTCGCCTAAGTTCTATCACTAGAAAGCTTAGCTGCAGTCCAGTACTCGCCTAAGTTCTCTCACTAGGAGGCTTAGCTGCAGTCTAGTACTCGCCTAAGTTTGAAAAAATCCTACCGAGTGGAGAGCAATCCTCCCACTCGGGGGCTTAGCGGTAGTCCAACACTCGCCTATATTCTCTCACTAGGAGGCTTAGCTGCAGTCCAATACTCGCCTAAGTTTGAAAAAATCCTACCGAGTGGAGAGCAATCCTCCCACTCGGGGGCTTAGCTGCAGTCCAGCACTTGCCTAAGTACTCTCACTAGGAGGCTTAGCTGCAGTCCAGTACTCGCCTAAGTTTGAAAAAAAACCTACCGAGTGGAGAGCCATCCTCCCACTCGGGGGCTTAGCGGTAGTCCAGCACTCGCCTAAGTTCTCTCACTAGGAGGGTAAGCTGTAGTCCAGTACTCTCCTAAGTTTGAAAAAATCGTACCGAGTGGAGAGCAATCGTCCCACTCGGGGGCTTAGCTGTAGTCCAGCACTCGCCTAAGTTCTCTCACTAGGAGGCTTAGCTGCAGTCCAGTACTCACCTATGTTTGAAAAAATCCTACCGAGTGGAGAGCAATCCTCCCACTTGGGGGCTTAGCTGCAGTCCAGCACTCGCCTAAGTTCTCTCACTAGGAAGCTTAGCTGCAGCCCAGTACTCGCCTAAGTTTGAAAAATCCTACCAAGTGGAGAACAATCCTCCCACTCGGGGGCTTAGCTGCAGTCCAGCACTCGCCTAAGTTCTCTCACTAGGAGGCTTAGCCACAGTCCAGTACTCGCCTAAGTTTGAAAAAATCCTACGGAGTGGAGAGCAATCCTCCCACTCGGGGGCTTAGCTGCAGTCCAGCACTTGCCTGAGTTTTCTCACTAGGACTCTTAGCTGCAGCCCAGTACTCGCCTAAGTTTGAAAAAATCCTACCGAGTGGAGAGCAATCCTCCCACTCGTGGACTTAGCTATAGTCCAGCACTCACCTAAGTTCTCTCACTAGAAAGCTTAGCTGCAGTCCAGTACTCGCCTAAGTTCTCTCACTAGGAGGCTTAGCTGCAGTCTAGTACTCGCCTAAGTTTGAAAAAATCCTACCGAGTGGAGAGCAATCCTCCCACTCGGGGGCTTAGCTGCAGTCGAGCACTCGCCTAAGTTCTCTCACTAGGAGGCTTAGCTGCAGTCTAGTACTCGCGTAAGTTTGAAAAAATCCTACCGAGTGGAGAGCAATCCTCCCACTCGGGGGCTTAGCCGCAGTCTAGCACTCGCCTAAGTTCTCTCACTAGGAGGCTTAGCTGCAGTCTAGTACTCAACTAAGTGTGAAAAAATCCTACCGAATGGAGAGCCATCCTCCCACTCGGGGGGCTTAGCTGCAGTCCAGCACTCGCCTAGGTTCTCTCACTAGGAGGCTTAGCCGCAGTCGGGTACTCGCCTAAGTTTGAAGAAAATCCTACCGAGTGGAGAGCAATCCTCCCGCTCGGAGGCTTAGCTATTGTCCAGTGCTCGCCTAAGTTTGAAACATACCCCTATCCGCAAGGATGACGAGGTGCAGGTCGACTGCAACCTTCCTCTTCGGAGCTACGGCACAAGTACAATGTCCGCTCCATCCCTATCCGCAGGGATGACGAGGTGTAGGTCGACTACAACCTTCTTCTTCAGAGCTACGGCACAAGTACGACATCCGCTCCATCCCTATCCACAAGGATGACGAGGTGCAGGTCGACTGCAACCTTCTTATTCGGAGCTACAGCACAAGTACGACGTCTGCTCCATCCCTATCCGCAAGGATGACGAGGTGCAGGCCAACTGCAACCTTCTTCTTCGGAGCTACGGCACAAGTAAAACATCCATTCCATCCCTATCTGCAAGGATGACGAGGTGCAGGTCGACTGCAACCTTCCTCTTCGGAACTACGGCATAAGTACAACTTCCGCTCCATCCCTATCCGCAAGGATAACGAGGTGCAGGTTGACTGCAACCTTCTTCTTCGGAGCTACGGCACAAGTACAATGTCCGCTCCATCCCTATCCGCAAGGATGACGAGGTGCAGGTTGACTACAACCTTCCTCTTTAGAGCTACGAAGCGTTCCGAGCAGTGATCAAAGTCCATTCGAAGGCAAACACAAGCACATTCAGAAATAAACCAAATTCAAATAAATCATAAAGGTTCCAAGCAGCAAATCCAAAGTACTCGGGCATCAAGACCGAAGGAGTTCAATGGTTACAGCAATCACTCGGCATTCCGAGGCAAATTTAAAGCAGATTCAAGTTCCATAAGTTTGTTCACTCGGCTGGAGGAGGGCTGGCAGGCTCCACGAATGAGTCCAGGTCGATCCCATCAGCGATCCGAGTGGCGGAAACAATGAAAGTCTCCATGAAGGACTGGAAGTCATACTTTTTGGTGTTAGCGACTCTGAGCGCAGCCAGCTTGTCTTCATGAACCTCCTTGCAATGGACTCGTACCAAGGACAGCGCCACGTCAGCTCCACACCGGGCAGAGGATTTCTTCCATTCTTGCACTCGGTCAGGGATCTCGTTCAGTCGAGTCATTAGGGTTTCCAAATCATTCTGAAGCGTCGCCCCCGGCTAGAGTGATGAGTCGATTCGAGAGACCACCTCCTTCAGACGCTCGAGGTAGCTTGTGGCGCTGGTGATACGAGACTCCAGTCGAAGCACGTTCATCGCAGTTTCATCGCAGACTGGAGAAGCGATAGGGTCCAGACCCGTCTCGACCCTTCCAGTTTCCTTGTCGAAGTCTTGGCAGAATTCTGCAGCCAAAAAATAGTCAATCGACCGAGCAAGATCCGATCGCAAACATCAACACAGTCAAATTAAAAGAAATACCTTCCAGCATAAGATAAAGCTTCTTGGCGAGAGTTCTCAGATAAGCCTCCGTGTCATTCCTCTTGTGGACCGCAGACTCCAGCTTTTCCTTTAGGGTAATTTTGTCCTTCTTCAGACGACTCACCTCTCGGTTGGACTCATTGAGGCAGGACTTCAGCTTGGTCACCTCCCCTTCCAGTGCTTTGACTGAAGCCAGCTTCTGGTCTGCGAGGGTAGTTTTATCGTTGGCTTCCTTCTGTACAACGGCAAGGTCCGAGTCCTTCTTCTCCAGAGCCGACTTCATATTCTCTGCAAAAGAAGCAATCGGATTAGACAAGAGCTCGAAGAAATGTTTTAAAAAGACAGTCGACAGGAAGTTACCTTCCATACCAGCAACTTCGTCTTGAGCTTTCTTCAGATTCTGCTGGGCCAACTCCAAGTCGAGGTTGAGTTGCCTCTTCTTCTCCTCAAGTTCAGCAAACTTGGAAATGAGAGTACAAGACTTTTGCGAAAGGCAAAAGACGTGTCAATCGACAAGATCAAAGAATGTTCACTTCCGAGTGGATAAAACTTAAATAGGATTGCTCAGACCCTAGCCGACTGCACACAGTCGACTGCAGTCTCGGGGACTACACACAGCGGGTGCACTTGGCGTGCTCCTGCTGATTAAGACCCGGGTCAAGTCAAAAAAAACTGTTCAGACCCCAGTCGACTGCCAGCAGTCGACTGCAGTCTCGGGGACTACACCCAGTGGGTGCACTTAGCATGCCCCCACCGGTTCGGATCCTACTCGACCGGCCCGCCGGAGTCGAGTGTAAGGACTAAAAGAGAATAAAAGGAAGAACTCAGACCCCAGTCAACTGCCAGCAGTCGACTGCGGTCTCGGGGACTACACCCAGTGGGTGCACTTAGCGTGCCCCCACCGGTTGAGATCCCACTCGCCCAGACCGAGTGGAAGATCGAAACCACCAAAAAAACAACAAAACACCCAGTGGGTGCTCTAATTCGACGCAAACAACAGCAGACTATGTAGAAGAAGATTTTTTTCCGAGTAACACTTCCTCACAGAGCAAAAACAGTCGGAAAGTTTACTCACCTGGACATTGGCCCGAAGGGCAGCACTGGTGTCGTAGGCAGCCTTGCTGTTCTCATGCACTATCATCATCATGTCAGCTTGTCAAGTGGCTTCCGCAGCCGCTTCCGACTGGTTGTCCGGGACGGGTAGCTGGTGAAGAAGTGAGCAGACGACCCAGGTGCGGCGGCTTGGAGCTCCGTGGCATGGAGTTGGATGGCCAAAGGAATCACAGGTGCAGTCGATGGTGTGGGCGCTCACTCGACAAGGGTGCAGTGAAGGTCATAGAAGCCCTGCACGTGTCCTCAGGTTGACAGACGGGAGGTGTTGTAGTTGGTTCTTGCCGAGACATCCTGCCGGCTGCTACCTTCTTGCTCTTCCTGGGCTTAAGAGCCACATCTTCATCATCGTCTGGAAGATCTGTGACGTTAGGTGGAGCTGCAAGGTAGATCATTCAACCCCGAGTGAACCACTCGAATGCAATCGACCAAAGAATCAAGAACAAAATCGCAAGAGTTTATACCTGGGTTGGAGGTTACCGCATCTTCCATTTCCTCGTCCCGGTACTGGAAAGAAGAAGTCCCTGACGTGGCAGCACTGCAAAGACCCGCATTCAATCGGTTACGCCCAGTTAATCGAGTCGATGAAAAAGACAAGTCAGATGGTTACCCGGAGATAGTAGGAACGGTCACTTTGATCCTGGGCAAACCTTTTGGTAGTTTGGAGGAGGTGGCTTTCGACGCTTTCGGCGCTGGAGGCGGCGCAACTTTGGACTTCTTTGGAGCCTTCTCAGTTGGCGTTGGGGAAGACGTCCTGGGACGCTTCGAAGACTGACCAATCGGTGCGGCCACCAAGTCTGGAGCACTCGCCGGGTCGTGAGCGTGTTTGGATCTCCTCTCCCTGTGAGGAGGCGAGTTGACTTCTTCGTCATCAGTTGATTCATCGCTCTCCTCGTCCTCCTCGGCATCCGAATGCTCCTCGCCGCTCTCGCCCCCGCTCGCTTCTTCCTCGGCATCTTGGTCCTGCACTCCATTCGGCATTGAGTACATGTCGATGAGGGCCTCAAAAGACAACAATCAAAGGAAATTCAGTCGACCATAAACTAGATATCACACGGTGAATCGGAAAGATACTTGACGAAACAAAATTATACCTGCTCTGGCTAGTGCGAGTTGTCGAATGGAATCAGCCTCCTAGACCCCCGGGGGTTGTCTTTGTTGCTGGTGATCCCCCTCAACCACTTCTCCAAGGTCTCCTCGCTGACATCCTGTGGGTGGATCCGAGTGGAATCCTCGAGCCCAGAATACATCCACATCGGATGATCACGCGCCTGAAGCGGTTGGATGCGTCGACCGAGAAAGACCTCCAGCGGGTCCATCCCGGTCACCCCATCGCGGACAAGTTGGATGACCCGCTTGACCAGGACCTTGACATGCGCCTTCTATTCTGGAACTACCTTCAGGGGGGCGGGCTTCTCCACTCGAGCCAAGGAAAAGGGAGGAAGTCCAGTCGACTGACCCGGGGTCAGCTGATCCTTGCAGTAGAACCAAGTCGACTGCCAGCCCCGGACCGAGTCGGGAAGGATCATGGGTGGGAAAGTACTCTTGCTCCTCATCTGGATCCCCAGACCCCCGCACATTTGGATCACTTGTGTCTTCTCGTCACTCGACTTGGCCTTTTTGACCGACTGAGAGCGGCAAGTGAAGATGTGTTTGAAAAGCCCCAGTGCGGTCGACAGCCCAAGAAGTTTTCACACATCGACACGAAAGCAGCCAGATAGACTATGGTGTTAAGAGTGAAATGGTGGAGCTGAGCCCCAAAGAAGTTCAAAAAAACCTGGAAGAAAGGATGGGGAGGCAGTGAGAATCCGCGATCTACATGGGTGGCGAGGAGAACGCACTCACCCTCCCTTGGCTGCGGCTCGGTCTTGTCCCCCGGGAGAAGAGCCGACTTGTGAGGGATCAGTCCCCCCTCCACAGGTCGTCGAGGTCGTCTTGGCTGATTGCCGAGCGGATGCAGTCGCCCTGGATCCAGCCCACCGGCAGGCTAGATCTCGATGAGGACCCGCCCCGGCTGGTCTGCTTGCCCTTCGCCTTCGCGGTCGCTTTCTTCGCACGTTCCAGCGCCGTCGTCTTCTCCTTCCCCATGGCGACGGGTCGAGCTCGAGCAAAGGTCCGGCGACGAGGACGAAAGCGAGCGTGGCGGAGAGATCAGGAGGAGAAGAAGAGAGAATGGGAGCGCACGGGGCAGAGACCTGGTTCGGGCCATTTTATAAGGTCGCTCCCCAAGTGACTGACTGGTGGACCCAGACTATCTATACAAATCCCGCAACAGTCATGCGTGCAGTATATGGCGAAAAAGGTGGCGCGGGGATCGAGGAGACTTGCCTAATCCGTCCCGATAACCTTGGTTCTGCCTGTCTGGCGCACTTCCCAAAATTCGAATCCCGCGAGATCCGCCGAGAGCAGAATAACCTGTCAGTCTGAAGACAAACATCCTCTACATCATCATTCAAAATTCTACCATGAAAGTTCACTCGACAAAAAGCAAGAATGGACCAATGCAACTGGGAAAGGAGTCGACGTCGTCACCTCAACTCATTGTTCCAGAACAAGATATACTCATAGCATAAAGAATGGGTCGGAAGTGTTCCCAACTCCTTCCTCACTCAAACCTCGATCCATTCGGGGGCTAATGATGAAGCTATGTACCTAGGGTAGGGTCATGGATCTGTCCAACATACCCTCCCCAAGGACATCTCTATAAAGAATCAGAAGCAGTCGAAGAGAAACCATCATCCACTCGACCGTGGAGATGTGCTCACTCGACCACCTTGAAGACACTCGACCACCAGAAGATGAGAAACCCTCCACTCTGCAACGGTCAGGACTTAAACCATAGCATTATGGGCATTTATAATACTTTACTGTAGATGTTACCAGTAACGCCCCTTGAGGGAGTCCTGGATTAGGGGGTGTTCGGGTAGCCGGACTATACCTTCAGCCGGACTCCTGGACTATGAAGATACAAGATTAAAGACTATGTCCCGTGTCCGGAAGGGATTTTCCTTGGTGTGGAAGGCAATGTAATGCCCTTGATGCGGCTATATCTCCCACGTGTCGAAGCACGACTTAGAGGCATAACCGCATTGAAAGCAATGTCGCAAGTGAGGTAATCTTCACACAACCCATGTAATACATAAGGGAAAGAGATACATAGTTGGCTTACAATCGCCACTTCACAGAATTACATGAATAAAGCATTACAACATCCAAATACAATCAAGGTCCGACTACGGAACCAAAATAAAAGAAGAACCCCAAATGCGACAAGGTCCCCGATCGACCCCAACTGGGCTCCACTACTGATCAACTAGAATGAAACGACACAAAGGACAAGATCTTCATCGAGCTCCTCCTGAGCTTGGTTGCGCCATCTGCACGGACTCATCAGCACCTGCAAGCTGGTTGTGGAAGTATCTGTGAGCCACGGGGACTCAGCAATCTCGCACCCTCGCGATCAAGACCATTTAAGCTTATGGGTAAGGTAAAGGTATGAGGTGGAGCTGCAGCAAGCGACTAGCATATATGGTGGCTAACATACGCAAATGAGAGCGAGAAGAGAAGGCAAAGCACGGTCGATAAAAGTATGATCAAGAAGTGATCCTAGAACAACCTACGTCAAGCTTAACTCCAACACCGTGTTCACTTCCCGGACTCCGCCGGAAAGAGACCATCACGTTTACACATGCGGTTGATGTATTTTAATTAAGGTCAACTTCAGGTTTTCTACAACCGGACATTAACAAATTCCCATCTGCCCATAACCACAGGCACAGCTTTCGAAAGTTCAAATCCCTGCAGGGGTGTCCCAACTTAGCCCATGACAAGCTCTCACGGTCAACGAAGGATATTCCTTCTAGCGGGAAGACCCGATCAGACTCAGAATCCCGGTTACAAGACATTTCGACAAGGTAAAACAAGACCAACAAAGCCACCTGAATGTGCCGACAAATCCCGATAGGAGCTGCACATATCTCACCCTCAGGGCACATCGGATTGTTCAATCTTCTGGTAGGCCAACCCAGAGTTTCCCCTGGTGGTCACCGGTGGCTGACAGGTTGGACCAACACTCAGGGGAGCACTTGCCCAGGGGGGGTTAAAATAAAGATGACCCTCGGGCTGGCCGACCCAAGGGAATGAAAAGGCTAGGTGGCAAATGGTAAAACCAAGGTTGGGCCTTGCTGGAGGAGTTTTATTCAAGGTGAACAGTCAAGGGGTTCCCAGTATACCCAACCGCGTAAGGAACGCAAAATCCGGGAACATAACACCGATATGACGGAAACTAGGGCGGCAAGAGTGGAACAAAACACCAGGCATAATGCCGAGCCTTCCACCCTTAACCAAGTATATAGATGCATTAATTAAATAAGAGATATTGTGATATCCCAACAAGTAAACATGTTCCAACAAGGAACAACATCTCCATGTTCCAACAAGGAACAAACTTCAATCTTCACCTGCAACTAACAACGCTATAAGAGGGGCTGAGCAAAGCGGTAACATAGCCAAACAACGGTTTGCTAGGACAAGGTGGGTTAGAGGCTTGGTTCAACAATATGGGAGGCATGATAAGCAAGTGGTAGGTATCGCAGCATAGGCATAGCAAAAGAGCGAGCAACTAGCAAGCAAACATAGAAGTGATTTCGAGGATATGGTCATATTGCCTGAAATCCCGCAAGGAAGAAGAACGAGTCCATGAAGAAGACAAACGGACGTAGTCGAACGGGTCCTCACAAACATGACGTTATCGGAACCAACCCGAAGAAGCAAACACCGGAAAGAAGCACACAACATAGTAAACAACCAACACATGAACATGGTATGATAGGCGGGATGCGGTATGTGATGCATATGCATGATTTGACACAGAATGATTGAACCTGGCCTCAACTTGGAAATCCAAGAGTGCCACTGGAAAGGTGAGGACAACGGGGAAAATGCTTGGATGCATGAGATGAACATGTATGCAAATGAAAAGCACATGATGACATGATATGCAATGCATGACACGCAAGCAATGACAAGGCAACAACAGCGAATAACTGGACGACACCTGGCACATCGGTCTCGGGGCGTTACAACACTCCACCACTACGAGAGGATCTCGTCCCGAGATCTATAATGGCGCCGGAGGGACAGCGGAAGAGGAAGAGAACAGGTAAAACTAAGTTGCTTCTTTGACAAACGAGTGAAACCAAAGAATCTTGAGAGGTTGAACAAATTGAAAGAAAGGATACAACGGAGATGAATGAAGTTGAAAACACCCCGTTAGGAAAGAGGAAGAAGGAAGAACAATTTCTTATAGCACTCCGGTTGAAAGAGATACAAGACTTGATAGGATGAAAAGGATTTGAGCAAAGGGGCACAACACTCCGGTTAAACAAGATAGAGAAGGAAAAAGACTTATATAATTTGGACAGCACTTTGATTGTAAATGGAAGAAATTGAACATGATCTTGACAAACCGAGATGAGGAGTGAAAAGAGCAACATCACTAGACCTCCGGGGGAAAGAATAGAAGTTGGATCTTGGAAAGGAAAGAATTGAGAGGAAAAAGACATCTTCTACCACAATAGAATTTGAAAAGCATCCTTAAAAGAAGGGTTGACTGGAATTGTTGGAAACCAACAACGAAAAGGATAAGCTTGATATGGTCTTATGGAATACACCTCAAATTATGAGGTGACAACCTGCCACTCACGGGAAAAAGAATTGGATTGGTATGAACAAGGAGACAAGAAACTTATTTCACTGCGAGGATAGCTGAAGAACTTGCATCCTATATGAGCACCATAATAGCAACAATCCTTAGGGACGGTTTTTAGGTGAAATATAACCCAAGATAACTCCAACAAAGAGATTGATGGATTGAGAAGAGATCATGCTCGAAGAAATTGATGGGTTGAAAAGATGACTTGAGCGAAGAGAAAATGATGGATTTAAATATGTCACTCTTGGAAAACTTGTGATCCATGAAACACGAAGGGAAATTATCACGAATGACATAACACCACCTCAAAAGATAAGATAGTAAGAACTACACTTCGGAATGCAAGATGAAGGATACTTGAACTCCTCTGAAAAGAATCTTGATGAACACTTCGAGAAGGGAATTAAATCCTTGATGAACCATCATGTTGAACCTCGATGAAGAACTCCGGTAACAAAAAGAATTATCAAACGAAAGGAAAGAGAAGTTGAAAACACAAGGTGAATCCTTGTACCGATTTAGATGAATCTCCGCGATGAGATAAAGAGAAAACTTGGAGCTCTAGAAAAGAAGGATGAACAAATGGAAACAAGAATTTTTATGAACCTCCGGAATAAGGAATTAAATAACTTGGATGAAACAATAATAAGAATTACATTATGCGTATCCTTCACCAATTTAATTGATGACGAGAAAATGTATTTGGCATACTACTTATTCTCTTTGAAAAGGATTAATATAGATATAGCATAAACTCAATGGACCACTGGTAGGATTGGAAAGAACAAATGAATGCATTGATATGCTAAACGAAGGAAGAAGAATCTTGGGAGAACCACGGTAAGAATTAAAATGAACAAAGAAAAGAGATGAATCACCGGTAAGAAATTGAAAACGAACAAAGATACTTCGGGAAATTTAGATACAAGAGAACGAACAGATCAAGAGCTGATAAGAAAATACTTGAATGATGCACCCGTAAGATTTAGAGAAAAAGCGCTGAAAGCTGAAAATGAATAAATCTGAGATGATGGGCTCTGAAGAATCAAACTGATAACACTCCTGAATTGCTCCGGATGGGTGAAAAGAACTCTCACTATCAAAAACAGTTATGAGAGGATGACATCAAGCTAGAGCCATGAATCTCTGAGAGAGCGGATAAATATGGAGGAAAAGTCTTCTTCGATCTTCAAAACCTGAGAATGACGACGAGAAACACCAACAATAATTGAAGAGGCACTCCAGAATAAAAAATAGAAAGGTTGATCCAACAATGAAAATAATTTGGAAGATCTTGGAGAAAAACATAAGACTGATGATAATTCATTCTTACGTCAAACTTCGAAAAGAAATTTTTAGGATAGCTCAAGAAGAGTCAGGTAAGATCTTGGGAAAAGACCTGTGGGTTAGGGCCCACTCAAAAGATGAACGATTTGAAGGAGAGATTGCACCGGTTGAATTAAATGACTTGAAAGAGATAACATCCTCGAAAGAGTTTGAACGAATGTAGAGTGGAAACACGAATCTCCAAGATATCTTGAGCACTCCAGAACAATTAAATAGCGAGAAGTGAATGAATATGAGGTGCACTGGCATGAGAAGGTATTTGAAACGAGGAAAAAGGATATGATCAACAAAGCTTGACTTGAAACCACCGGAGATGAAAAGAATGAAGAAAGATGAACTTGAGGCTCCGTTAGAATCTTCATGAGAAACACCGGATAAGAACATTCAAAGAAAGGAATGGAGAAAAAATTCACATTAATAAAATGGATATTTGCTTAAGATATGTGACTCCTTGAAGAAAAGGGTGGTTGGGCGGGAAAAACAAAGGCAGCTAGGAGACGGATGAAACAGACACCGTTGAGAAAACTTCGAATTGATCTTGCGGATGTTGAACTGGACGGATCCACTTGAAGAGAAATACGCAGGTTGAAAAGGATTGTCATGATAATCTCGATTATCAAGAAGGATTAGTATTCACATAGAAATATGAGAACACCATTTAGAGAAGGTATGGAATCAACATTTGACTTCGAAGCAACTCGAATACCAAAACTCCAAAACAAACAAAGGATTGGCGTGCAGAATAAGCTGGAACAAACATATGATAGAGATTTCGTCCGAAGTTTTGGTGGTGGGGCCTACACGGGCTCGATCGTACAGCACCATCATGTACAAGGCAGTGCACATGACATACGAAGCGTCCTCGAGTCGGCATAGCCAAGGACTCTTTAAGACACAACGAGACCACTAGACGTCGAACCCCAATTTCATATCATACATCTGTCGGAAAGATATCCTAAGAGCTACTTGAATTCCCACTTATAAACTCCCGAAACTTTCCGGTTATGCAATCAGGTGCTGGGGATACAGGGGAAGCATAATATCTCACCCAAATCTAGCAAAACCTACATCCAGCTGTATCCATCCTTCAACACATAACCGAGAAAAACTTCGGAAATCGTCTACCTCAACCTTCGAAAAGCATCCGTTATACAAGTTATGGCAATACTCCTGAACTCCCGCCCCAGTACTAGGTGGCGTTGAGGTTATCTCACCAACAAATGCATAAAAGAGATTTTCGATGTCGGCGTACTAAACTCAGGTATTCCAGAACTGCAACGATAAAATTGTGACGACAACACCTCGGAGCTCAACTCCCCGGGACACTGCCACAACCCCTATATGACAGGAGGCACCAACAACAATGTTCTCGTCACAAATCCATCGGAACGATTCCAAGATACCCGCGTGATCCTAAAAAAAATTAGTGCAATTTGAGAAGAGAAGAGTCAAAACTCTACGTCAGGATGCCTTACCAGAGCGATGAGGGGACTGGGGAGTAAAAAGAATTCCTAAACTCTCCGATATATAATTCCTAAATGACTCAAAACATTTTTATAGACTCAACAACGGTTGCTAAAACGATCAATCAGTGGGGGGCCCTAAGGTCGGGGAAGGCTCTGATACCAACTTGTAACGCCCTCAATGCGGCTATATCTCCCATGTGTCGAAGCATGACTTAGAGGCATAACCGCATTGAAAGCAATGTCGCAAGTGAGGTAATCTTCACACAACCCATGTAATACATAAGGGAAAGAGATAAATAGTTGGCTTACAATCGCCACTTCACAGAATTACATGAATAAAGCATTACAACATCCAAATACAATCAAGGTCCGACTACGGAACCAAAATAAAAGAAGAACCCCAAATGCGACAAGGTCCCCGATCAAACCCAACTGGGCTCCACTACTGATCAACTAGAATGAAACGACACAAAGGACAAGAGCTTCATCGAGCTCCTCCTGAGCTTGGTTGTGCCATCTCCACGGACTCTTCGGCACCTGCAAGCTGGTTGTGGAAGTATCTGTGAGCCACGGGGACTCAGCAATCTCGCACCCTCGCGATCAAAACTATTTAAGCTTATGGGTAAGGTAAAGGTATGAGGTGGAGCTGCAGCAAGCGACTAGCATATATGGTGGCTAACATACGCAAATGAGAGCGAGAAGAGAAGGCAAAGCACGGTCGATAAAAGTATGATCAAGAAGTGATCCTAGAACAACCTACGTCAAGCATAACTCCAACACCGTGTTCACTTCCCGGACTCCGCCGGAAAGAGACCATCACGGTTACACACGCGGTTGATGTATTTTATTTAAGGTCAACTTCAGGTTTTCTACAACCGGACATTAACAAATTCCCATCTGCCCATCACCGCGGGCACGACTTTCGAAAGCTCTCGCGGTCAATGAAGGATATTCCTTCTAGTGGGAAGACCCGATCAGACTCGGAATCCCGGTTACAAGACATTTCGACAAGGTAAAACAAGACCAGCAAAGCCACCCGAATGTGCCGACAAATCCCGATAGGAGCTGCACATATCTCACTCTCAGGGCACATTGGATTGTCCAAACTTCCGGTAGGCCAACCTAGAGTTGCCCCTGGTGGTCATCGACGGCTGACAGGTTGGACTAACACAAAGAGGAGCACTGGCCCATGGGGGGTTAAAATGAAGATGACCCTCGGGCTGGCCGACCCAAGGGAAAGAAAAGGCTAGGTGGCAAATGGTAAAACCAAGGTTGGCCTTGCTAGAGTTGTTTTATTCAAGGCGAACTGTCAAGGGGTTCCCGTTATACCCAACCGCATAAGGAACGCAAAATCCGGGAACATAACACCGATATGACGGAAACTAGGGCGGCAAGAGTGGAACAAAACACCAGGCATAAGGCCGAGCCTTCCACCCTTAACCAAGTATATAGATGCATTAATTAAGTAAGAGATATTGTGATATCCCAACAAGTAAACATGTTCCAACAAGGAACAACATCTCCATGTTCCAACAAGGAACAAACTTCAATCTTCACCTGCAACTAACAACGCTATAAGAGGGGCTGAGCAAAGCGGTAACATAGCAAAACAACGGTTTGCTAGGACAAGGTGGGTTAGAGGCTTGGTTAAACAATATGGGAGGCATGATAAGCAAGTGGTACGTATCGCAGCATAGGCATACCAAAAGAGCGAGCAACTAGCAAGCAAAGATAGAAGTGATTTCGAGGGTATGGTCATCTTGCCTGAAATCCCGCAAGGAAGAAGAACGAGTCCATGAAGAAGACAAATGGAGGTAGTCAAACGGGTCCACACAAACACGACGTTATCGGAACCAACCCGAAGAAGCAAACACCGGAAAGAAGCACACAACATAGTAAACAACCAATACATGAACATGGTATGATATGCGGTATGCGGTATGTGATGCATATGCATGATTTGACAAGGAATGATTGAACCTGGCCTCAACTTGGAAATCCAAGAGTGCCACTGGAAAGGTGAGGTGATTTCGGTTGAAACCGATATAAAGATCACCGGAATCGGATGCACGGTTTGGAAATGGCAAGCAAATCAAATATGGCACCGGTCTGCGATATACAGCAAGTAGCCATCTAAATGCAACAAGACAAACATGCTACAGCACCCAAACATGGCAACAAAATACATGGCAGGGAACCATTCATGAATCTTAACAAAAGATGAACACTAAGCTACGGCCAATTCATCCATTAACAGGTTCAAACAAGCATGGAAAAAGTGCAATTGCTAAACAGATTTCAGACTTAGTGAAATTAACACTTGTCTGGAATTTCAGATCAGGTAGCACACTTTGGAGCATGAAAACTATATGCTACAGGGCCTGAACATGGCAAAGTAAAGCATGGAATGGAGCTACTCACAGAGCTTAACAAAAGTCCCTTAGTGACCTTGAGTAAAAAGGGATCAGAAAATACAATTGCAAGCATGTGAACATGGCAAAAACATAATCAGATCACATACTTAGTGAAAAAACTGGAGCATGCAAATTAGATATCAAGTAGGCATGTTCACGAGCTCGATGCACTCACTACAGAGCAAGGCATGACAATCTAAGAATGCACCCATCAAGAATACACATTATAAAAGCTTGAAATGGCAAGAACGACAACATAGCATGCACGGATCAACTACAACATCCTCGGCAAAATCGCTAACAAGTAGATAATCTACCCAGGTTCACGAAATAGCAAAAGTAGAGCTCGATTGACTCAAGCTAGGGTGCTCCATAATTTCAAAAAAAGACATGGATGGATAGAGCACTACAAGAATAACATAACATCCTTACTGATCATCCTCAAAAGAGGCACCGATCTCTAGGAAACAACATGAACATATGGCATAATGATAAAATAGATCAAGGACTTAGTGGAAATGCAAGTCCCTGAAATCAGCATTAACGAATGCACCACTTTGCAAGCTTGTGCTAGTCACCACACACATCATAAAAATACATGGATAGCACCTCTGGAAAGATGGCAAGGCATATAATAAAACATATGTAGAGCTCGGGGGCATATCATGCACACATTAATCATAGCAAAAATAACAAATAGCTATTTGGTGCAGCAGATCTGACAATTATCTCAAATAGCTCTCTTCCAACAGCATTTAGGGCCTAAAGATGAGGTCAAATGAAAATGATGCAATGAGATGAAATGATGTACTCTCTGAGGCGAACATTTTGATATGCTACATGCCCAAAACGGAGCTACGGATGCAAAGTTACGATGCGATGAAGATGGTCATATGAATCTAGAAATTTCGGGGACTTAGTAGAAATTATACCGTCGAGGTAAAAGTCAACGGCACGGAATCCGAGGTTCGCCGGCACGGTTCTCGCCAGAGATGGCGGGGAGAGGAGTGGACTGTAACACCCCGGATGTAACTTTCCCAATTTGTACTCCAACTCTTGCCGTTTCCGGCCTTAAGTTATTTTATTTTCTCGGGTTCGGGTCTTTGTCTCCGTGTGTTGTTATCGTTGTCATGCATCTCATATCATGTCATCATGTGCATTACATTTGCATACGTGTTCATCTCATGCATTTGAGCATTTTCCCCGTTGTCCGTTTTGCATTCCAGCGCTCCGTTCTCCTCCGGGGGTCATTTCTAGTTTTCTTTCGTGTGTGGGGATTAAACATTTCCGGATTGGACGGAGACTTGCCAAGCGGCCTTGGTTTACTACCGGTAGACCGCCTGTCAAGTTTCGTACCATTTGGGCTTCGTTTGATACTCCAACGGTTAACCGAGGGACCGAAAAGGCCTCGTGTGTGTTGCAGCCCAACACCCCTCCAATTTGGCCCAAAACCCACCAAAGACCCTTCCATCACCTAGAGCGTTCGATCATGATCGCGTGGCCGAAAACCGCACCTCATTTGGACAGTCCTAGCTCCCTCTATGCCTATATATAGACCCCCTCATCCAAATCTCGGATCCCCTCCTAACCCTAAAAAAATTCCCAGATCCGCCGCGAACCGGACGTGTCCGGCCCACGCCGGACAGTGTCCGCTCCGCCCAAGCCAACTGGGGCGCACCACGTGGCGCGGGCGCCCCACATCGTCGTCGATCCCGCGCGGGCCCGCCGAGCCCGCATCTGGCCCCCGCAGCCCGGGTTCCATCGCCACCGCCCGCCTTCCTCCTCGCCCACTCCGGCTCGCCGCGCCGCCGTGAGAGTCGCGCCGGCCGCAGCACTCGTCGCCG